>NC_138045.1:135000-147500 GCF_964106645.2 Podarcis pityusensis | reverse complement strand
GGAAGAGAGAGGAGGACGCAGCTGCCGCCTACAGGGATCTCCAGGTCAGGTTGGAAGTGCTTACGAAGCAAGGGCAACTGACACCCAAACCGGAGGGGATTGGGTTGGGGAGACGAACAGGCGGTCTGGTCTCTCACTTCGATGGGAATTTGCAACAGTACCCCAACTTTAGAGCAGATGTAATGTGTGCACTGCAACTGCTGAACAAAGACTTTAGAGATGAGCAAGAGAAAGTGGGATTCATCATGTCCCATTTGCATGGAGATGCTAAAGCATGGCTGCGCAATTTGTGGAGAGATAAGGATCCGGCGCTCCAAAATGCGGATGCCTTTATTAAAGCGATGGATGGGTGCTTTTTATCAAGCATTGACGTGGATCTTGCTCGGCAGGAGATACATGGACTGAAGCAAGGGAGGGCCAGCGTAAGGCAGTACCATGCCCGCTTTTTCGCTTTGGTCAGTGCCCTGGAATGGGACAGAGATTCGGCTCCTGTAAGAGACCTGTTTTGGGAGGGATTGCACGGCTCGGTTAAAGATGAAATTGCGAGGGGGGAGAGACCCCGGACCACGCAGGAGATCGTTCAGAGGGCGCTGGCGGTGGGGGTGCGGCTGGAAGGACGTCCGTGGAGCAGGGACGAAGGGCGTGGAGGGCGCGAACCAGCCAGGGGCTCCTCCTTCCTTCCCAGAGAACCAGCACGTGCGCAATCCACGCCTCCGCCAGGAGGAGGAGCGGAACCTATGGAGGTTGGAGGTGCAAGGGCTCAGTCAGCAGCCAGAGCCCTAGCACCGGCAGCAGTGAAAGCGAAGCCTCCTAGAGGGAACAGGAAGTGTTACATCTGCGATGATCCACAGCATATGGCGAAAGAGTGTCCCCAGAGGCTCCACAAGCACACTGCAGCCTCAGCAATGGTAACTGCAGCAACGCAGCAAGGACAACCACAGCAGGGAAACGAAGGAGTCTGGTTGGAAGAAGAGGCACTGGGGCCCAGCCAGACGTGTCAGTGAAGCAGTCCCCAGAGATTTTACAGCCCATGGACCCCCTCCCGCCCAAACCGGTAGTGAAGCTCACCGCGTCGCTCCAGCTGCCCAATGGAATCACCATGGACGTGCCAATCACCATTGACTCCGGAAGCAATGCGGACTTTATAGGGCAGGACTTTGTCGACCGGCACGCTATACAGTTGCTGCCTGCCACGCTGCCCCTGCAGGTTGTCACGGTGGATGGCAGGGAGCTGCTAGGGGGGCAAGTGGTGAAGCAGACGCCACCAATGGTGATGCGACTTGGGAATCACAGGAAAATCATCAGCTTCAATGTCACTCAACTATCGGACACGCCCATTGTATTGGGCATGAGTTGGCTGGACAAGCACAGCCCGACGCTGGCTTGGTACCAGAGGCAGCTGACCTTCGGCTCTTCCTTTTGCGCTGAACACTGCATCGTGCCCAGGCAGGAAGGAGGGGAAGAGGAGTCACAGCTGCAGCTAGGCACGCTGCAAGCGGTTCCCCACAAGTACGCGGAATTTTTGGAGGTTTTCTGCGAGAAGGAGGCAGACAGGCTACCCCCCCACAGACCATATGACTGCAAAATTGACCTGCTGCCGGGGGCGGCGCTGCCCAAAGGGAAGCTGTATTCCATGTCTGAGGACGAACTGCAAGAACTCAAAGAGTTCATAGATCATAATTTGGAGCGCGGTTTCATCCGAGAGTCCAAGGCAGCGGGGGGCAGTCCGGTATTCTTTGTTAAGAAGCGGGACACGCCCCAAAAAAGACTTGTAGTGGACTTTCGCATCTTGAACAGTGTGACCAAGCCATCGGACTTCCCCATGCCCCGAATCGACGACCTCCTCGCAAAGGTACGGAAGGGCAGAGTGTTCACCAAGTTGGACCTGCGAGGGGCATACAACCTCATTCGCATGCGGGAAGGAGATGAGTGGAAGACAGCCATGTTCACGCCCCTGGGCACCTACGAATATAGAGTTATGCCTTTTGGATTGCAAAATGGCTCCCACGTTTTTCAAGCTTTCATGCATCACGTGTTGGCGGGGCTCCTCTACAAGACGTGCGTCTGTTTCTTGGATGACATCCTGATCTTTTCGGAATCGCAGCAGGAGCATGACAGACACGTCAAGGAAGTGCTGAGCAGGCTACAGCAACATAGGCTTTACGCCAAGCTGGAGAAGTGCCAATTCGACGTGACGGAGGTGGATTTCCTGGGCTACAAGTTGTCTGATAAAGGGCTCGCCATGGACAGCGCCAAGGTCCGAGCAGTGTTGGATTGGAAAAGCCCACGCAACCGGAAGGAGGTCCAACGGTTTGTCGGCTTCGCGAACTTCTATCGCAAGTTTATCAAAGGCTTTGCGATGCAGACAGCGGCCATCACGGATACGCTCAGCTCCAAGAAAAAGAAGTTCATCTGGACAGAGCAGGCGGAGCAGTCCTTTCAGGCACTCAAGCGTCTCTTCGCGTCGGAAGAGCAGCTGCTTCATGTCAACCCCAGCAGGCCGATGAGGGTGGAGACAGACGCTTCAGACAGAGCCGTGGGAGCAGTCCTGCTGCAGAAAGACCCGCAGGGGGTTTGGAGGCCGGGAGCGTTTTATTCAAGGAAGCTCAGCAAGTCCGAACAGAACTACACCATCTGGGACAGGGAGTTGCTGGCCATTCATGCAGCGTTCAAAGCGTGGAGGCACTTCCTGATCGGCGCCAAGCACACGGTGCAGGTCTGCACGGACCACAAGAATCTAGAGCACTGGCGCACGGCACAGTTCCTGAACCAGAGGCAGATACGTTGGGCTGAGTTCTTTGCGAATTTCGACTTCCGAATAGAATATGTCCCGGGGGACACCAACATCATGGCGGATGCTCTCTCCCGTAAGCCACAGTATCTGGAGGAGGCAACGCCAGCGGCCGCCATGCACATCTTCGCACCGACAGTGTGGGCGTGCGCGGCGGCAACAGTTGACCTGGATGCGGTGCGACGAGCGTTGCAGGATGACTCCTTCGCGCAAGCAAAGATGGCAGAGGTGCACAGGGGCACGGCAGCGACCGACGAGTTCCAGCTGCGAGATGGTTTGCTCATCCGTAAAGGGGCCATCTACGTGCCGGGAGACGAACTTCGCGCCAAGGTACTGCAGCAGCTGCACGACGCGCCCACTGCCGGGCACTTTGGCAAGGAGAAGACGGTGGAATTAGTAGCCAGAGACTTCTGGTGGCCCGGAATGAGAGGGGAAGTCGTGGACTACGTGGCGAGGTGTGACACCTGCCAGAGGGCCAAACCAGTGCACAGACCGCCGGCCGGACTGCTGGAACCGCTGCAAACTCCGTTCGAACCATGGGAGAGAGTGGCCCTGGACTTTGTCACGGATCTGCCCAGCTCGAGGGGCAAGACGGCTGTGCTGGTGGTGGTGGACTTGTTCTCCAAGATGGCACATTTCATTCCGTGTGCGAAGGTGGCCACGGCGGAACAAACCGCCAAACTGTTCATAGACCACGTGTTCAAGGTTCACGGTCTGCCGCGGTCTATTCTGTCCGACCGAGGGCGACAGTTCATCTCGAACTTCTGGCAGAGGCTGATGGGCTTCCTGAACGTCAAGATCAACCTGGCGTCGGCTAGACACCCGCAGACCAACGGGCAAGCGGAGCGGGTCAATGCCATCATGCAGCAGTACCTGAGATGTTATGCGAATCAACAGCCTGCGACGTGGGTGGATTACCTGCCTCTCGCCGAGTTCGCCTACAACAACACGAAGCACGTGTCCACGGGGGTCACGCCGTTCTTCGCCAACAACGGGAGGCACCCCAGAACCTTCCCGGGACTGGAAAGAATGGGGGAGGGGGAGCCGCAGACAGCAGATGCGTTCGCGTCGGAGTTGCAGGAGGTCCACGATCAGCTGCGGCGGCACCTGGAGCTGGCTAAACACGCATACAAGGTACAAGCGGACAAACACAGAAGGGTTGGCGAAGAGATCCATGTGGGAGACTGGGTCTGGTTAGCAGCCCACGCAGTGCCGGCCAGGTCGTTGGCGAAGAAGAAACTAGGGCATAAACAACTGGGGCCCTACCAAGTCGAAGAACAGGTCAACCCGGTGGCTTTCAGGCTGGCTCTTCCGGAGGGTTCCAGAATGCATCCGGTGTTCCACAGATCGGTGCTCACTCCCTACAAGGCACCTCACAGGTTTCAGGAACCAGGAACGGCACCGGGTCCGCTCCGAGAGAGAACCGGGCAAGGGGGAGTGGCACAGGAGGAGCGCATCAACGAAGTCACGGAGATTTTGGACTCCAGATGGGGGGAAGAGGGGGTAGAATACCTTCTCGCCAAGGAGGGCACCCCGGCCAGTGCCAACAGCTGGGTGCCGGGCTACGCTTTAGACGAACCTCTGCTCAAAGAAGAGTTTCATGCCCTCTTCCCACATAGGCCAATGCCAGCAGACTTTTTCGACGACTGGCTTTTCACGCCCACGCTTTCAGCCAGCACGTTCCGGGGGTTCGACTCGGACGAGGAACCGACACGAGACGCCCGTTCCCCGGAGGGGTCACCCTCGGGATCTGCTTCAGAACCCTCGTATTGGTGGGATGATCGACCAGAGGAGCAGTTCCGCAGAAGGTGGCTGGAGGGTCCAGGGCGAGCAACGTCTCCAGAAGGCAATGAGGGAGAGACGGACATGGACGTTTTCGGGGACGACCCGGGTTTCGAGCACGGCGGCACAGAGATGGAAGCGGAGGTGACCGTCGTCAACGAGAGCAGGGAGGAAGAACCAGAAGACTTCAGATGGCGGCCCGCCACGGGAAGCGAACTGTATCCGACATTCGTCCCCCTGACACAGCAGCACCCAGATCCCGCACCGGAAGGAGGGGAGGGGGGAAGAGGGGGCTTCGAGGGGGGGATGGATGTCAGGGGTTCAGGAGCAGAGGCAAGGGCAAGGGAGGAAACAGAGAGCGAGGGGGAGGAGGCAGAAGAAAAGATGAGTGATGACGACGACCCGAGATCTCCGAGTCTTTCCAGTGAATCAGAAGATTCACAGAAAGGAGCACCAGTGGCCAGGGCAAGGGGGGAGCCTAGGGGGACACCCCAGGAAGATAGAGCCAGAGGGGACTCAGAGGGGAGCAGTTGGAAATCGGGACCAGCGTCACCGCCAGAGAGCAGGGAAGAGGAAGGGCGCCAGGGGTCAAGCGCTGGCAGCTCACAACAGGGGGGAGGGCACGAGTCAGGAGTGGCCACACCTCCATCGGGGAGCGAAGAAACGGTCAGACGGAAGGTGGAAGGTTGGGCGCGCGCACCAAGTTCAAATGCACAGGAAGGTGGCGCAGTAGGCAGCCCGGAAAGGGAGCCAGGTCCTAAAGCCCGCCGAAAGGAGGGAGAAGAGTCAGGGGGGTCAGCGTCAGCGTCAGAGGAATCCCGGAAGGAAGAGACCCCGGGGGGCAGAGGGACCCAGAGAAGAACAGTCAGGCGGAAAAGGTGGAGCAAGGCTAGGATATTAAGTTGGTGTACAAAGGGCGGAGACTCAGATGGAGCTTCGCCGATCTAACCATGAGACGTAGAGTTGCACGCAGCAGCTTGAGAATGGAAACTGTAACTCAATAAAGACTTTTATTTAATGATCGCTGGCTAGCGTGATCCTCTGTGAGCTAGGATCTGGAAGCAGCTCTGACAATCATCATCATCAGAATCGTTTCCTGTGGGAAATGTTTGTTCTACAACCCGCTCTTGCTCTGGAGCACTCTCTAGGAACTTTGTGAGAATCACCTGACCAGATTCAGACAAAATTACTCTGTAGAGACCTTTTTCATAACCCACAAAAATGCCTCTGGCATTCTTTACTCCACCTGGAGCTTCTGTTCTCACATGAGACCCGAAAACCTTGAAATAGGCAACAGAAGGTTTTCTATTGAACAGCTTCTCAAAAGGAGAACATCCCAACTCTGTTGAGACTTTTCTCAACCACACATGAAGATAGGACATTAACGACTCCGCCCAATATTCATGTGGCAAATGTGAACTCAGCAATTGTGCATTCATCCCCTTTTGCAATTCTTTGTTCACTTTTACACAGACCCCCCTGTTCCACGCTTCTTGTGAAACTGCAACTTTATGGTCTATCCCTTTTCCATCCAGGAACTTCTGAAACTTCTGTAACAGAAAAACTTGCTTCTCATCTGTGAAAAGACAATCAATGTTAGCATCATGCATACTTTTAACCTTGTCACAAAACTCCTGAAACTTTTCTAAAGTTTCTTGCGGTTTCTCCATCATATAAACCCAAGAATAATTAGTGAAACAATCCACACACACAAGGTAAAATCGTGCACCGCCTCTAGATGGTTCTAGAGGACCAATCACATCAGCATACACCCGCTGAAATGCTCTGTCGACCTTCTTGGTCTTGGTGCTCTTCCTGGTGCTCACACTGGTCACACCTGCGAGAGAGATTTCGTTAGAAACAAAAGAATTACATTTCATGTAATCACTTTGATCAAAAGTCAACAAATACAGTCCATCTTTCTCTTTGGCAGTAAGAAACAGTTCTCCATCTTTGTAGATCTTGCAGCTTTTAGCATCATAGGACAGTTTCAGTCCTTTCTTTGCAATCTGCGACACGCTCAGCAGATTAAATCTCAGTTCTGGAACCAGGTAAACATCATTTATAGTCAAGTTCAGACTCTCAAGATACACAGTCCCAATTCCAGTCGCTTCCAACTCCTGACCGTTGGCCTGTTTCACAGTGAAGCTTTGCTTCTTCAACGTCGAAAACAGTCCTCTGTGCGGGCACATATGAACCGTGGCGCCCGTGTCAATTATGAACGAGTTCCCAACATCTGGCGTGGTTCCTTTCGCCATCATAGCCTTTGCAGGTTTCATCTGGCACTTGGTACGGCTTTTGCCTGACGCCTGAGGCTTCGTAGAGCTGCTCTTTGCTCCTCTTGACTGGCGCGGCTTCTTACAGTTTCGCTGTAGATGCCCAGTCTGTCCACAATTGTAGCATCGGACAGCACTCAATGCTACTCCATGCTCCCCAGTAGCATCAGCAGTGGGGGAATTAGAACTCTGTTCTTCCCTCCCCCTGTCTTTTTCTTCCAGTGCAGCAAGTCTGTCGTGTTCATTCAGGACCACAGCACAAACTCTCTCCGCGGTCAGCTGCGCGGCCGGTAGGGAACCAAGCTGACTGGCAACAACCTTGTAGGTGCGGCTAAGGCTGTTTATCATCATGAAGCAAAATACTTCCTCCTGAAGACGGAAATTGCGTTCCACCATCTGTTGACGCAGAAACTTCATTTCTGTCAGGTGCGCTTGAACATCTCTGTCAGAGCTGCTTCCAGATCCTAGCTCACAGAGGATCACGCTAGCCAGCGATCATTAAATAAAAGTCTTTATTGAGTTACAGTTTCCATTCTCAAGCTGCTGCGTGCAACTCTACGTCTCATGGTTAGATCGGCGAAGCTCCATCTGAGTCTCCGCCCCTTGTACACCAACTTAATATCCTAGCCTTGCTCCACCTTTTCCGCCTGACTGTTCTTCTCTGGGTCCCTCTGCCCCCCGGGGTCTCTTCCTTCCGGGATTCCTCTGACGCTGACCCCCCTGACTCTTCTCCCTCCTTTCGGCGGGCTTTAGGACCTGGCTCCCTTTCCGGGCTGCCTACTGCGCCACCTTCCTGTGCATTTGAACTTGGCACGCGCGCCCAACCTTCCACCTTCCGTCTGACCGTTTCTTCGCTCCCCGATGGAGGTGTGGCCACTCCTGACTCGTGCCCTCCCCCCTGTTGTGAGCTGCCAGCGCTTGATCCCTGGCGCCCTTCCTCTTCCCTGCTCTCTGGCGGTGACGCTGGTCCTGATTTCCAACTGCTCCCCTCTGAGTCCCCTCTGGCTCTATCTTCCTGGGGTGTCCCCCTAGGCTCCCCCCTTGCCCTGGCCACTGGTGCTCCTTTCTGTGAATCTTCTGATTCACTGGAAAGACTCGGAGATCTCGGGTCGTCGTCATCACTCATCTTTTCTTCTGCCTCCTCTCCCTCGCTCTCTGTTTCCTCCCTTGCCCTTGCCTCTGCTCCTGAACCCCTGACATTCATCCCCCCCTCGAAGCCCCCTCTTCCCCCCTCCCCTCCTTCCGGTGCGGGATCTGGGTGCTGCCGTGTCAGGGGGACGAATGTCGGATACAGTTCGCTTCCCGTGGCGGGCCGCCATCCGAAGTCTTCCGGTTCTTCCTCCCTGCTCTCGTTGACGACGGTCACCTCCGCTTCCATCTCTGTGCCGCCGTGCTCGAAACCCGGGTCGTCCCCGAAAACGTCCATGTCCGTCTCTCCTTCGTTGCCTTCTGGAGACGTTGCTCGTCCTGGACCCTCCAGCCACCTTCTGCGGAACTGCTCCTCTGGTCGATCATCCCACCAATACGAGGGTTCTGAAGCAGATCCCGAGGGTGACCCCTCCGGGGAACGGGCGTCTCGTGTCGGTTCCTCGTCCGAGTCGAACCCCCGGAACGTGCTGGCTGAAAGCGTGGGCGTGAAAAGCCAGTCGTCGAAAAAGTCTGCTGGCATTGGCCTATGTGGGAAGAGGGCATGAAACTCTTCTTTGAGCAGAGGTTCGTCTAAAGCGTAGCCCGGCACCCAGCTGTTGGCACTGGCCGGGGTGCCCTCCTTGGCGAGAAGGTATTCTACCCCCTCTTCCCCCCATCTGGAGTCCAAAATCTCCGTGACTTCGTTGATGCGCTCCTCCTGTGCCACTCCCCCTTGCCCGGTTCTCTCTCGGAGCGGACCCGGTGCCGTTCCTGGTTCCTGAAACCTGTGAGGTGCCTTGTAGGGAGTGAGCACCGATCTGTGGAACACCGGATGCATTCTGGAACCCTCCGGAAGAGCCAGCCTGAAAGCCACCGGGTTGACCTGTTCGTCGACTTGGTAGGGCCCCAGTTGTTTATGCCCTAGTTTCTTCTTCGCCAACGACCTGGCCGGCACTGCGTGGGCTGCTAACCAGACCCAGTCTCCCACATGGATCTCTTCGCCAACCCTTCTGTGTTTGTCCGCTTGTACCTTGTATGCGTGTTTAGCCAGCTCCAGGTGCCGCCGCAGCTGATCGTGGACCTCCTGCAACTCCGACGCGAACGCATCTGCTGTCTGCGGCTCCCCCTCCCCCATTCTTTCCAGTCCCGGGAAGGTTCTAGGGTGCCTCCCGTTGTTGGCGAAGAACGGCGTGACCCCCGTGGACACGTGCTTCGTGTTGTTGTAGGCGAACTCGGCGAGAGGCAGGTAATCCACCCACGTCGCAGGCTGTTGATTCGCATAACATCTCAGGTACTGCTGCATGATGGCATTGACCCGCTCCGCTTGCCCGTTGGTCTGCGGGTGTCTAGCCGACGCCAGGTTGATCTTGACGTTCAGGAAGCCCATCAGCCTCTGCCAGAAGTTTGAGATGAACTGTCGCCCTCGGTCGGACAGAATAGACCGCGGCAGACCGTGAACCTTGAACACGTGGTCTATGAACAGTTTGGCGGTTTGTTCCGCCGTGGCCACCTTCGCACACGGAATGAAATGTGCCATCTTGGAGAACAAATCCACCACCACCAGCACAGCCGTCTTGCCCCTCGAGCTGGGCAGATCCGTGACAAAGTCCAGGGCCACTCTCTCCCATGGCTCGAACGGAGTTTGCAGCGGTTCCAGCAGTCCGGCCGGCGGTCTGTGCACTGGTTTGGACCTCTGGCAGGTGTCACACCTCGCCACGTAGTCCGCGACTTCCCCTCTCATTCCGGGCCACCAGAAGTCTCTGGCTACTAATTCCACCGTCTTCTCCTTGCCAAAGTGCCCGGCAGTGGGCGCGTCGTGCAGCTGCTGCAGTACCTTGGCGCGAAGTTCGTCTCCCGGCACGTAGATGGCCCCTTTACGGATGAGCAAACCATCTCGCAGCTGGAACTCGTCGGTCGCTGCCGTGCCCCTGTGCACCTCTGCCATCTTTGCTTGCGCGAAGGAGTCATCCTGCAACGCTCGTCGCACCGCATCCAGGTCAACTGTTGCCGCCGCGCACGCCCACACTGTCGGTGCGAAGATGTGCATGGCGGCCGCTGGCGTTGCCTCCTCCAGATACTGTGGCTTACGGGAGAGAGCATCCGCCATGATGTTGGTGTCCCCCGGGACATACTCTATTCGGAAGTCGAAATTCGCAAAGAACTCAGCCCAACGTATCTGCCTCTGGTTCAGGAACTGTGCCGTGCGCCAGTGCTCTAGATTCTTGTGGTCCGTGCAGACCTGCACCGTGTGCTTGGCGCCGATCAGGAAGTGCCTCCACGCTTTGAACGCTGCATGAATGGCCAGCAACTCCCTGTCCCAGATGGTGTAGTTCTGTTCGGACTTGCTGAGCTTCCTTGAGTAAAACGCTCCCGGCCTCCAAACCCCCTGCGGGTCTTTCTGCAGCAGGACTGCTCCCACGGCTCTGTCCGAAGCGTCTGTCTCCACCCTCATCGGCCTGCTGGGGTTGACATGAAGCAGCTGCTCTTCCGACGCGAAGAGACGCTTGAGTGCCTGAAAGGACTGCTCCGCCTGCTCTGTCCAGATGAACTTCTTTTTCTTGGAGCTGAGCGTGTCCGTGATGGCCGCTGTCTGCATCGCAAAGCCTTTGATAAACTTGCGATAGAAGTTCGCGAAGCCGACAAACCGTTGGACCTCCTTCCGGTTGCGTGGGCTTTTCCAATCCAACACTGCTCGGACCTTGGCGCTGTCCATGGCGAGCCCTTTATCAGACAACTTGTAGCCCAGGAAATCCACCTCGGTCACGTCGAATTGGCACTTCTCCAGCTTGGCGTAAAGCCTATGTTGCTGTAGCCTGCTCAGCACTTCCTTGACGTGTCTGTCATGCTCCTGCTGCGATTCCGAAAAGATCAGGATGTCATCCAAGAAACAGACGCACGTCTTGTAGAGGAGCCCCGCCAACACGTGATGCATGAAAGCTTGAAAAACGTGGGAGCCATTTTGCAATCCAAAAGGCATAACTCTATATTCGTAGGTGCCCAGGGGCGTGAACATGGCTGTCTTCCACTCATCTCCCTCCCGCATGCGAATGAGGTTGTATGCCCCTCGCAGGTCCAACTTGGTGAACACTCTGCCCTTCCGTACCTTTGCGAGGAGGTCGTCGATTCGGGGCATGGGGAAGTCCGATGGCTTGGTCACACTGTTCAAGATGCGAAAGTCCACTACAAGTCTTTTTTGGGGCGTGTCCCGCTTCTTAACAAAGAATACCGGACTGCCCCCCGCTGCCTTGGACTCTCGGATGAAACCGCGCTCCAAATTATGATCTATGAACTCTTTGAGTTCCTGCAGTTCGTCCTCAGACATGGAATACAGCTTCCCTTTGGGTAGCGCCGCCCCCGGCAGCAGGTCAATTTTGCAGTCATATGGTCTGTGGGGGGGTAGCCTGTCTGCCTCTTTCTCGCAGAAAACCTCCAAAAATTCTGCGTACTTGTGGGGGACCGCTTGCAGCGTGCCTAGCTGCAGCTGTGACTCCTCTTCCCCTCCTTCCTGCCTGGGCACGATGCAGTGTTCAGCGCAAAAGGAAGAGCCGAAGGTCAGCTGCCTCTGGTACCAAGCCAGCGTCGGGCTGTGCTTGTCCAGCCAACTCATGCCCAATACAATGGGCGTGTCCGATAGTTGAGTGACATTGAAGCTGATGATTTCCCTGTGATTCCCAAGTCGCATCACCATTGGTGGCGTCTGCTTCACCACTTGCCCCCCTAGCAGCTCCCTGCCATCCACCGTGACAACCTGCAGGGGCAGCGTGGCAGGCAGCAACTGTATAGCGTGCCGGTCGACAAAGTCCTGCCCTATAAAGTCCGCATTGCTTCCGGAGTCAATGGTGATTGGCACGTCCATGGTGATTCCATTGGGCAGCTGGAGCGACGCGGTGAGCTTCACTACCGGTTTGGGCGGGAGGGGGTCCATGGGCTGTAAAATCTCTGGGGACTGCTTCACTGACACGTCTGGTTGGGCCCCAGTGCCTCTTCCTCCAACCAGACTCCTTCGTTTCCCTGCTGTGGTTGTCCTTGCTGCGTTGCTGCAGTTACCATTGCTGAGGCTGCAGTGTGCTTGTGGAGCCTCTGGGGACACTCTTTCGCCATATGCTGTGGATCATCGCAGATGTAACACTTCCTGTTCCCTCTAGGAGGCTTCGCTTTCACTGCTGCCGGTGCTAGGGCTCTGGCTGCTGACTGAGCCCTTGCACCTCCAACCTCCATAGGTTCCGCTCCTCCTCCTGGCGGAGGCGTGGATTGCGCACGCGCTGCTTCTCTGGGAAGGAAGGAGGAGCCCCTGGCTGGTTCGCGCCCTCCACGCCCTTCGTCCCTGCTCCACGGACGTCCTTCCAGCCGCACCCCCACCGCCAGCGCCCTCTGAACGATCTCCTGCGTGGTCCGGGGTCTCTCCCCCCTCGCAATTTCATCTTTAACCGAGCCGTGCAATCCCTCCCAAAACAGGTCTCTTACAGGAGCCGAATCTCTGTCCCATTCCAGGGCACTGACCAAAGCGAAAAAGCGGGCATGGT
>NC_138045.1:0-130000 GCF_964106645.2 Podarcis pityusensis | reverse complement strand
CCTGCATTTGCTCCATAAGACGCATACACATTTCCCCTTACTTTTTAGGAGGGGAAAATTGCATCTTATAGAGTGAATGTCAAGGCTGCCTCAAGTCTCAGCTCACAAAAGACCAACGCCTATCTCTTCTTATATACAAAAGTGTTTATTGCAGTTCATTGTTTGCTTCACATCCGAGGCGCGCAGCCCTACGTCTGCTAGGCTTAGACCGCTGAAGTCCCCTCTGAATCCGTCCCTCCCCTGCACCAGTTTAAGAGGCTTGCGCTGCTCCACCTCTTTCTCTCTTTCCTTTTCCGCAGGGTCTTTCTGCCCGCTGGGGTTTCGCCCCTCCTGGATTCCTCTGACGCGGAATCAGACTGCTCTTGCCCCCTCCTGCGGGCTTTGGGACCTGGCCCCTCCTCCGGGCTCCCTGTACTTCCGCGCGCCTCTACATTTGAACTTGGCGCGCGTGCCCAACCTCTAACCTTCCTTTTAACAGCTACACTACTCCCTTCACTACTCCCCTCCCCTTCCGGGAGGGTGGCTTGCTCTGACCTCCCTCCTTTCTCTGCTGCCGGAGCCGCTTCCCCTGATACACTGAAACCTCCACCCCCTTCGCTGCACTCTGGCGGGGAGGCTGGTCCTGACGCCCAGCTGCCACTTTGGGATCCCCCGCTGGCCCCCTGCTCCTGACACGTCCCCCCTGGGGCTCCCCTGGCCTTGACCACCGGCGCCCCCTTCTGGGAATCCTCTGATTCGCTGGAAAGACTCATGGAATCTCTTGAGTCATTGTCATCCTCTTCCTCGCTGTCCTGGGATTCATCCCCATCGCTCTCCATCTCCTGCCTACCCTGTGCCTCTGTCCCTGAACCCCTGACATCCATCCCCCCCTCAAAGCCCCCCCTTCCCCCCTCCCGCTGCTCGGGCGCAGGTTCCGGGAGCTCCGTTGTAGCGGGGGTAGATGCTGGATACAGTTCGTCAACGTCGATCTCCTCTGCTTCCAGTTCAGTGTATGAGTGCTCGAAACCGGGGTCCTCCCCCAACACATCCAAACCCTTCCCTCCCCCTGTTACTTCAGGCGATGCTGCTTGCCAAGGCCCCCTTCGCCACCCCACTTCTGGTTGATCGTCCCACCAATAAGAGCGGTCCGTGTCCACCCCCGAGCACGATCCCCTTGGAGGGCTCGATTCCGGCGTGGTCTCCTCTGCGGAGGAGAACCCCCGGAAGGTGCTGCCTGAAAGTGTGGGCGTAAAAAGCCAGTCGTCAAAATACTCCGCTGGCATGGGCCTGTGTGGGAAGAGTGCATGGAACTCGTCTTTAAGAAGAGGTTCCTCCAGAGCATAATCTGGCACCCAACTGTTGGCGCTGGCCGGGGTACCTTCCCTGGCGAGGAGGTATTCCATTCCCTCCTCCCCCCATCTCGAGTCCAGAATTTCCGTGACCTCGTTGAGTGTCGGGGTCCTTGGTGACTTCCCCCCCCCCGGTGACTTTCTACGTGGGTCTGGTGCCGTCCCTGGCTCCTGAAATCTGTGTGGGGCCTTTTAGGGTGTAAGCACCGACCTATGAAAGACCGGGTGCATTCGGGAATCTTCTGGGAGGGTCAACCGAAAAGCTACGGGATTGATCCTGCCCTCAACTTGGTATGGCCCTAGCTGTTTGTGTCCTAGCTTCTTCTTAGCTAACGACTTGGCCGGCACCGCCTGGGCTGCTAACCATACCCAGTCCCCCACCTGGATGTCTTCTCCTGCCCTCCTGTGCCTGTCTGCCTGCACTTTGTAGGCGTGTTTAGCTAGTTCCAAGTGCCGTCGTAGCTCCTCGTGGACCTCCTGCAATTCTGCTGCTAAATGCTCAGCTCCCTGCGACTCCCCCTGCGTCGTTGTCTCCAACGCCGGGAAGGTTCTGGGATGTCGCCCATTGTTGGCGAAGAACGGTGTCACCCCCGTTGACGCGTGCTTCGTGTTGTTGTAGGCAAACTCGGCCATCGGTAAGTAGTCCACCCAAGTTGCAGGCTTTTGATTGGCGTAACATCGCAGGTACTGCTGCATGATGGCGTTGACCCTCTCCGCTTGGCCGTTGGTTTGCGGGTGTCTCGCCGACGCTAAGTTGATCTTGACATTCAGGATGCCCAGGAGCTTCTGCCAGAAACTGGAAATGAATTGGCGACCCCGGTCGGACAGGATGGACCGCGGTAAGCCGTGCACCCGGAACACGTGGTCTATGAACAGCTTGGCGGTCTGTTCCGCTGTTGCCACCTTTGCGCAAGGAATGAAGTGCGCCATCTTGGTGAACAGATCTACAACCACAAGCACCGCCGTCTTGCCCCGCGAACTGGGCAGATCAGTAACAAAGTCCAGCGCCACCCTTTCCCACGGCTGTAGTGGCGTCTCCAGCGGTTCCAGCAATCCCGCTGGCTTCTTGTGCACTGGCTTGGACCTCTGACAAGTGTCACACCTGGCGACGTAATCCGCGACCTCTCCCCGCATCTGGGGCCACCAAAAGTCTCTGGCTACTAAGTCCGCCGTCTTTTCTTTGCCGAAGTGACCCGCGCTGGGTGCGTCGTGTAACTGCTGTAAAACCTTCACGCGGAGATCGTCTCCCGGCACGTAGAGAGCACCTTTGCGGGTCAGCAGGCCGTCGCGTATCTGGAATTCGCCGTCCTTTGCTGTCCCTCTTCGCACCTCCTTCATCTTGGATTGTGCGAACGGATCCGTCTGTAGCGCGCGTCGTACCGCGTCCAGGTCCACGGCGGCGGAAGCGCACGCCCACGCTTGCGGTGCAAAAATGTGCCTGGCTGCCACTGGTGCCGCTTCCTCGAGATACTGCGGTTTCCTGGAGAGCGCATCCGCTATGACGTTGTTGTCTCCCGGGATATACTCTATCCGGAAATCGAAATCCGCAAAGAACTCCGCCCATCTCATGTGCCTCTGGCTCTGGAGCTTCGCCGTGCGCCAATACTCTAGGTTCTTGTGGTCCGTGCGGACCTGCACAGTGTGCTTGGCTCCGATGAGGAAGTGCCGCCACGCCTTGAAAGCCGCGTGGATGGCCAACAACTCCCTGTCCCAGATGGTGTAGTTCTGTTCCGACTTGCTGAGCTTCCGGGAATAGAAAGCGCAGGGCCTCCAGTTCCCTTGCGGATCTTCCTGCAAGAGGACGGCCCCCACTGCTCTGTCAGATGCGTCAGTCTCAACCCGCATGGGCCTGCTGGGATTCACGTGTAGCAGCTGGTCTTCGGACGCGAAGAGACTCTTAAGTCTCCTGAAGGACTGCTCCGCCTGGTCCGTCCAGGTGAACTTTTTCTTCTTGGAACTGAGGGTGTCCGTGATAGCTGCCGTCTCTTTCGCGAAACCCCTGATGAGCTTGCGGTAAAAGTTGGCGAAACCGACGAACCTCTGGACCTCCTTCCGATTGCACGGGCTATTCCAGTCCAACACCACGCGGACTTTGGCGCTGTCTATGGCTAATCCCTTGTCGGACAGCCGGTAGCCCAGGAAATCCACCTCCGTCACGTCGAACTGGCACTTCTCCAGTTTGGCGTAGAGTCTGTGCTCCCGTAGCCTCTGCAGGACCTCCTTTACGTCTCTCTCGTGAGTCTCCTGCGATTCTGAGAAGATCAGAATGTCGTCGAGGAAGCATACGCACTTCTTGTAGAGGAGTCCTGCTAGCACGTGGTGCATGAATGCTTGGAAACAGTGGGAGCCATTTTGGAGACCAAACGGCATAACTCTGTATTCATAGGTGCCCAGCGGCGTGAACATGGCCGTCTTCCACTCGTCACCTTCCCTCATGCGTATTAGATTGTATGCTCCGCGTAGATCCAACTTGGTGAAGATCCTCCCCTTCCTCACCGTCGCGAGCAGGTCGTCAATCTTGAGCATGGGGAAGGCCTTGGGCTTTGTCATCGAGTTTATGGCCCTATAGTCCACAATGAGCCATTTTTGGGGCGTGTCTTTCTTCTTCACGAAAAACACAGGACTGTCCCCCACTGCCTTGGATTCTCGGATGAATCCCCGCTTCAAATTGTGATCTATGAACTCCCTGAGTTCCTGCATCTCATCTTCAGACATGGAATACAGCTTCGCAGTCGGTAGCGTCGCCCCTGGTAAGAGGTCAATTGCACAGTCGTAGGGCCGGTGGGGTGGTAATTGGTCAGCTTCCTTTTCGCAGAAGACCTCCAAAAACCCCTTGTACTTGTGGGGCACTGCCTGCACCATGCCTAGATGCAACTGTTGCCCTTCCTCCTGGCCCTCCTTCTCCTGGCCGGTCTGGATGCAATGTTGTGCGCAGTAGGACGAGCCAAAGGTGAGCTGCCGCTGGTACCACGCTAATGATGGGCTGTGTCTATCCAGCCAACTCATGCCTAACACTATAGGCGTGTCTGACAGTTGGGTGACATTGAAACTGATGACCTCGCGATGATTCCCAATTTTCAGCAGCATGGGTGGCGTCTGTTGTACCACTTGCCCACCCAGCAACTTCCTGCCATCTACCGTGACGACGTTCAGAGGCAGCGTGGCTGGTAGTAGCGCTATGCGATGCTGCTTGATGAACTGCATCCCCACGAAGTCTGCGTTGCTCCCTGAGTCAATCGTAATGGGGACTTCCAGGGTGAGTCCATTAGGTAGCTGGAGAGTAGCAGTGAGCTGCACCACTGGCTTGGGTGGCAAGGGGTCTGTAGGCTGCAAAAGCGCTGGGGACTGCTTCACTGACTTGCCTGGCGGAGCCCCAGCATCTCTGCTTCCAGCCAGGCATTCTCGTTTCCCTGAAACTGTTCTCCTTGGAACGCTTCCCCTGTTACTGTTGCTAAGGCTGCAGTGTGCTTCTGAAGCCTCTGAGGACACTCTTTAGCCATGTGCTGTGCACTGTCACAGATGTAACACTTCCTGGTCCCTCTAGGAGGCTTCGCCTTGACTGCTCCGGACGCTGAGGCTCCGGCAGCTGTCTGAGCCTTTGCACCACCCAGCTCCATTGGTTCCTCCCCTCCCTTCAGCATAGGCGAGGGATTTGTACGTCCCAGGTCCCTGGGAAGAAAAGGAGGCGCTCTAGCTGGTGGGCGGACGTGACGCCCCTCCTCACTGTGCCAAGGGCGTTCTTCGTGGCGCACCCCTATCGTGAGTGCCCTCTGCACGACGTCTGCTAGGGTTTGAGGTCTGTCTCCCCTAGCCAGCTCATCTTTTACTGAGCCATGAAGCCCCTCCCAGAACAAGTCTCTCACTGCCAGGGAGTCCTTTTCCCAGCCCAGCACATTCAGCAATGCAAAAAAGCGAGAATGGTACTGACGCACTGTAGCCTTGCCCTGCCGCAATCCATGCATCTCCTGGCGCGCCACATCAACGTCAACGGTAGATTGGAAGCAAGCGTCCATGGCTTTGATAAATTCGTCAGAGTCCCTGCGGGCAAGACCATCTTCGCGGCACAAATTGCGTAACCAGGTTCTAGCTTCCCCATGCAAATGGGACACAATAAAGCCTACTTTCTCCTCCTCATCTTTGAAGTCTTTTCGAAGCAAATGCAGCGCGTATACGACATCTGCTCTGAAATTGGGATAATGCTTCAGGTTCCCATCGAAGTGGGCTACTAAATTGCCCCCCCTCCGTCCGAGTCCGATTCCCTCTGATCTGGACCCCGGGAACCCCTCTTTGCACGCCTGATCCCACCTGGCTTGCAGATCCTGGCATCGCGCTTCTGCTTCGGCAACTGTCTTCTGAGAGACCCGTACTGCAACGGAGAGTTCAGCGACTGCGTTTTGCAGGGTCGTTATCTGCTCCTCAGTAGTCATGGTGAGCTTTGCAAAAAAAAAATTTTGCGGTTTGTGAGAGGGGACTTACTGTCAAGGCTGCCTCAAGTCTCAGCTCACAAAAGACCAACGCCTATCTCTTCTTATATACAAAAGTGTTTATTGCAGTTCATTGTTTGCTTCACATCCGAGGCGCGCAGCCCTACGTCTGCTAGGCTTAGACCGCTGAAGTCCCCTCTGAATCCGTCCCTCCCCTGCACCAGTTTAAGAGGCTTGCGCTGCTCCACCTCTTTCTCTCTTTCCTTTTCCGCAGGGTCTTTCTGCCCGCTGGGGTTTCGCCCCTCCTGGATTCCTCTGACGCGGAATCAGACTGCTCTTGCCCCCTCCTGCGGGCTTTGGGACCTGGCCCCTCCTCCGGGCTCCCTGTACTTCCGCGCGCCTCTACATTTGAACTTGGCGCGCGCGCCCAACCTCTAACCTTCCTTTTAACAGCTACACTACTCCCTTCACTACTCCCCTCCCCTTCCGGGAGGGTGGCTTGCTCCGACCTCCCTCCTTTCTCTGCTGCCGGAGCCGCTTCCCCTGATACACTGAAACCTCCACCCCCTTCGCTGCACTCTGGCGGGGAGGCTGGTCCTGATGCCCAGCTGCCACTTTGGGATCCCCCGCTGGCCCCCTGCTCCTGACACGTCCCCCCTGGGGCTCCCCTGGCCTTGACCACCGGCGCCCCCTTCTGGAAATCCTCTGATTCGCTGGAAAGACTCATGGAATCTCTTGAGTCATTGTCATCCTCTTCCTCGCCGTCCTGGGATTCAACCCCATCGCTCTCCATCTCCTGCCTACCCTGTGCCTCTGTCCCTGAACCCCTGACAGTGAACAATATGGTACATTTTCTGAAATAAATAAGAACTTTATCCCCATTTCCCCAGAAAGCAGGCCTTGCTCTTCATGCCTCACCTGCCAGTCCTTTTCACCTTCTTACCTTGCCAGAAGACGAATGCCTTTGAAAAAGCTTTCTGGACTTGACAGCATATCCCAGCAGCTTTGCAACCCCAAAACCTCAAGTTCGTCAAGGTATTCAACACGCCCAATCAGTTGTTTCAGGGCCTGCACAGTGGTCGTGAGTCAAGTGAAGGAATTCATAATATTATATTTTTAAAATTTGTATACTGCCCTTCACCCGTAGATCTCCAGGCAGTTCACAACATAAAAATGCAAGTTAAAAAGCACAAAATACAGAATAAAAACAAGAACCAAAGCAAACCAATAATTCCTCTCCCTCCAACAAACACAGTTGAAAGGGCATAGGAAGTTAATCAGCCAATGGCCTGATTGAAGAGGACCATTTTTGCCTGGCATCTAAAGGCACCAGGCAAGCCTACCTGGGGAGAGCAACCCACTAATGGGGAGCCACCACAGAAAAGGCCCCTTCTTGTGTGGAGGAGGCACATGAAGAGGGGCTTCCGATGATGAGCACAAGGTCTGGGTAGGTTCATCTGGGGAGTTTTAGGTCCTTGACATCTTGCAGTCCAACCCCAACCATCACCCCCTGCAGCCTCCCCCATGTTTCCAGCACAAGCGGCAACCTTTCGGCTGTGATGGAGACTTAAGGTTTCATGACACGTGAGTCCCACCACACCCAAATCAGCCCATCGTGCGGGAGAGTCTCCAACATCCTCTCCCATCCTAGTGTCCTTCAGATGTTTTGGGCTACAATAACTCCCATCTTCAGCCCCGTTGTGCTGGCTGGGGCTGGTGGGAGTTGTGGTCCAAAGCGACTGAAGAGCACAGGGGTTGGGGAAGCCTGGGTCTCCTAGCTATCTAACCTAAGCAGAACCTCCATGTCCAAATGAAGCCTATCTCTTGGGGGAGGGCTGAGCCATCACCGCTATGGGTCAGAGAGAGAAGGGAGGGCCCCCCCAAATGCATTAGCAGGTCCCTCACGTCAGACGATCGAGATGCGAAGAGGGCTCCGGGATTAGACTTGTCGCCCTCAAACCTCTTCTTCTCGCCTCATGGACAAAACAGATCTGAGTGCTAAGTGCAAACAGCAGCTGAGGGAACTTGCTCTTCATGATACCTGCAGCCTCAGGGAACGACAGGATATGACACAGAGCGTTGGTAGCCTGGAGGGACAAGGAGAGGAGAACAGCATTCAGCAGAGGTCATCATCAGATCAAGATCTCAGACTCAGACACGGCTCAGAGCCCCGGTCCATCTCACTCAGTGTTGTCTACAGTGACTAGCAGTGGCTGTCCAGGGTTTCAGGCGAGGGACTCCCCGACATGGAGATGCTGGGGCCCTTCTGCATACAAAGCAGGTGCTCACAGGATGGACCACTTATTAAGATGCACCCCCCTCCCAGCAAGAAACCCCCAGCCCCATCCAGCTCCCATTCAAAACAATCCAGGAGAGAGAAACTGAGTGGTTTCGTACCGCCATTGGCATTTGAGAAGTGCTGCGTCGCCTGGAAGTGACTTCCGCTTTGGGGTCTTCATCCTGCAGCCTTTTCAGGAGGGGTCTCAGCAGCTTGACGCTGGAATACGGATCGGTGACCAACGCCTTCTAGATCGCTGCGGCACTTCTGCATTTTTTCAAAACAGAATTTTTCATTTTTCCTTTTCTTAAAAAAAGTCAGGCCTTTGATATTTTCTTTATATTGCACATACATTAGCGAAGAAAGAAACCACAACTTGGAGCACAATTTTTTGCAAGTACGAAATTCAATATAAATAAATATAAATTAAGAAACCCCTTAAATCTAGCCCTCCCCATTTTCACATCACAAAAACTTACTCATCACACTCCTTTGAGCAGTCCAACAGGCTGTCTATGACCGGCTGTAGGCGCTTGGTGGCTAGGCTGACAATAGCCGAAAGCGTCTCTTCCTTAGTGCGGGTGTCGGGGATCCAGTGGAGATGGTTGTAAATCTCCTTCACAACCATAGGCAGCTGGAAGAAGATAAAAGAAGACCAGGATGAGAAAGTGTGGTGAACCTGTTTCTATTTTGCTTAATGTATGTAGTGTTTGGTGTCAGCGTTACTCGTGCCGGTTCTCTGCTGTTCACTTGTGGTTTTTTTATAATAATTTTTATTGATTTACAACACAGATATACAATTTTATCCAATTTTTAACAAATAAATTCTTTCTTTTTGGACTTCCTTCAGCTTCTCTGACAATCATCCATCTTTACCTCTTAATTACGCATTCCTTCTCCTTAGTATTGTCATTAGTCTTCCCTCCCACTTCTATCATTTTTTATAACAATACATCTCAAATTTCACAGTGCTTCTTGAAATCCCACTAACGTTGTTTGCACATCACATGTATTTTTCAGATATTCTACAAATTTCCCCCAGTCTTTGATGAACTTTTGGTCCTTAAGATATCTAATTTCCCCAGTTAGCTTGTCCAATTCTGCATAGTCTGTCAGTTTCAGTCTCCAATCTTCAATCGTCGGCATTTCCTCTTGTTTCCATTTCTGGGCCAGTAAAATCCTTGCAGCTGTAACTGCATATTGGAAGAGTTTACAGTCTTTTCTTCTTATCTCGTTTCCTGTAATCCCTAAAAGAAAAGCCTCTGGTTTCTTTACAAACGTATATGTCAGGGGTTCAGGGACAGAGGCACAGGGTAGGCAGGAGATGGAGAGCGATGGGGATGAATCCCAGGACAGCGAGGAAGAGGATGACAATGACTCTAGAGATTCCATGAGTCTTTCCAGCGAATCAGAGGATTCCCAGAAGGGGGCGCCGGTGGTCAAGGCCAGGGGAGCCCCAGGGGGGACTTGTCAGGAGCAGGGGGCCAGCGGGGGATCCCAAAGTGGCAGCTGGGCGTCAGGACCAGCCTCCCCGCCAGAGTGCAGCGAAGGGGGTGGAGGTTCCAGTGTATCAGGGGAGGCGGCTCCGGCAGTAGAGAAAGGAGGGAGGTCGGAGCAAGCCACCCTCCCGGAAGGGGAGGGGAGTAGTGAAGGGAGTAGCGTAGCTGTCAAAAGGAAAGTTAGAGGTTGGGGGCGCGCGCCAAGTTCAAATGTAGAGGCGCGCGGAAGTACAGGGAGCCCGGAGGAGGGGCCAGGTCCCAAAGCCCGCAGGAGGGGGCAAGAGCAGTCTGATTCCGCGTCGGAGGAATCCAGGAGGGGCGAAACCCCAGCGGGCAGAAAGACCCTGCGGAAAAGGAAAGAGAGAAAGAGGTGGAGCAGCGCAAGCCTCTTAAACTGGTGCAGGGCAGGGACAGATTCAGAAGGGACTTCAGCGGTCTAAGCCTAGCAGACGTAGGGCTGCGCGCCTCGGATCTGAAGCAAACAATGAACTGCAATAAACACTTTTGTATATAAGAAAAGAAAGGCGTTGGTCTTTTGTGAGCTGAGACTTGAGGCAGCCCTGACAGTATATTTTAACATCTTTTTCAATTCATTATATATCATCTCCCGGAAACTTTTCACTTTCTTACAATCCCACCACATATGATAAAACGTTCCTTCTTTTTCTTTACATTTCCAACACTTATTACACGTCTTAAACATTTTTGCCAATTTTACTGGTGTTATATACCATCTATAAAACATTTTCATCACATTTTCCTTTAACACCGTGCATGCAGTAAATTTTAAGTTTTCTTTCCATAGTTTTTCCCAATCATCAAATTGTATATTATAACCGAAATCTCTGGCCCATTGTATCATTACCGATTTCACTTCTTCATCTTTCGTATGCCATTCCAACAATATCTTATACATTTTTGACAGAATTCTACAATCATTGGTGTTTTTTAAATAATATTTATTACTTTTCCAAAAATTTAAACACTAAAAGGACAATACAATACAATACATTAAACTAACAAAACGAAACAAAAACTCAAATGCATTGCTGAAATCAAGGTAGGCTACATCCACTGCGTTCCCTTCATCTACCTGGCTTGTAATTCTGTCAAAAAATGAGATCAGGTCATGACTTATTTTTCAGAAATCCATGCTGACTATTGGTGATCACAGCATTCCTTTCAAGGTGCTCACAGACTGTTTGCTTAATGATCTGCTCCAGAATCTTCCCTGGTATTGATGTCAGACTGACTGGGCGGTAATTATTTGGGTCCTCTCTTTTCCCCTTTTTGAAAATAGGGACAACATTTGCCCTCCTCCAGTCTGCCGGGACTTCGCCTGTTCTCCAGGAATTCTCAAAGATGACTGCCAGTGGTTCTGTGATCACATCTGCCAGTTCTTTTAATACTCTTGGATGCAGTTCATCTGGCCCTGGAGACTTGAATACATCTAAACTAGCCAAGTATTCTTGTACTATCTCCTTAGTTATTCTGGGCTGTGTTTCCTTTGCTGAATCATTTGCTCCAAATTCTTCAGGTCGGGCATTGTTTTCTTTATCGGAGAAGACTGAGGCAAAGAAGGCATTGAGGAGTTCAGCCCTTTCTGTGTCCCCTGTTTGCATTTCACCATCTTCTCCTCTGAGTGACCCCACTGTTTCTTTGTTCTTCCTTTTGCTACGAACATACCCATAAAAGCCTTTTTTGTTGCTTTTAACCTCTCTAGCAAGCCTGAGTTCATTCTGTGCTTTAGCTTTTCTGACTTTGTGTCTACACGTGCTGGCTATTTGTTTGAATTCCTCTTTGGTGGTTTCCCCCCTTTTCCATTTTTTGTACACATCCTTTTTTAATCTTAAGTCAGTTAAAAGTTCTTTAGATAGCCACCCTGGCTTCTTTAGGCACCTTCCATGTTTCCGTCTCATTGGTATTGTCTGAAGTTGTGCTTTTACTATCTCCCTCTTAACAAACTCCCAGCCATCATGAACTCCCTTTCCTTTTAGTATTACTGTCCATGGGATCTCACCCAGCACTTTCCTAAGTTTTATGAAGTCGGCTTTCTTAAAGTCAAGAAATTGAGTCCTAGTATGCTTGGCTGCTCCTTTCCGCTGTGTAGTAAACTTCAGAAGAGCATGATCACTCGCGCCTAATGATCCTTCCACTTCTACCCCACTAACCAGGTCATCAACATTGGTTAGGACCAGATCTAAAATGGCTGTTCCTCTTGTTGCTTCTCCCACTTTCTGGACAATGAAGTTGTCTGCAAGGCCAGTGAGGAATCTGTTTGACCTTATGCTCTTTGCTGAGTTTGACATCCAACAAATATCCGGGTAATTGAAGTCCCCCATTACTACTATCTCCCTTCCTTTTGCATGCTTGGCCATCTGTTCCAGGAAGGCATCATCTATGTCCTCCGTTTGGCTTGGGGATCTATAGTAAACTCCCACAATGAATCATAGAATCATAGATTGAGGTCACTGTTATTCTTCTCTCCCTTAATTTTGACCCAAATGCTCTCACTTTGGCTTTGAGGTTCTAAATCTTGGATCTCTTCACAGGTATACACATCCCTGACATATAACGCCACTCCTCCTCCTTTCTTGTCTGGTCTGTTTCTCTGAAATAGATTGTATCCCTCCATTATTACATTCCAATCGTGGGACTTAGCCCACCAGGTTTCAGTGATGCCTATTATGTCATATTTAGTTTGCTGTACCAAGAGCTCAAGCTCATCTTGTTTATTTCCCATGCTTTGCGCATTAGTGTACAGACATTGAAGTCCATTAATCATTCCCCCGTGTCTCTTATTTAAGGATTTTTTCCTCCCACCACTAGGTCTGCATGCTGTTTGCTCCATTTGGTCGGACACGACTGGCCCGTACGGGCAGGGGTACCTTTACCTTTACCTAACTTGCGCTAGAAAGTTCCTTTACTTAGCAGAGTGCATTCTCCTTTACACAGTAGAAAACTTGTTGCAGGCTCGTTAGAACTATTAAGCAATTCAGTCTGCCTCAGATTGAATTGTATGTTCCTGGTAAGATCCCCTTTTAAATCCCTCCTAAAAGAATAAAGACACCACAGGAGAGAGAGTGACAGCATGCCTTGTCCTTTTACCAGGTCTGGAAAGGTCACACCCACCCACTAGTCACATGCAAGGAAGGATGCTCCAGGCCAGGAGGAACAGGAAGTTTCAACTGGCTGGACCAAACATTCCTTTGTACGTTCACTCTATTGGCCATATTGTTGTTGTTGTTGTTTAGTCGTGTCCGACTCTTCGTGACCCCATGGACCAGAGCATGCCAGTCACTCCTGTCTTTCACTGCCTCCCGCAGCTTGGTCAAACTCATGCTTGTAGCTTCGAGAACACTGTACTTGACTGCTCTCACTGGATTACAATATGGCCAACTATTGCCCAGTCTTAAATCTTCCATTCTTGGACAAAGTGGTTGCTGAACAACTCCAGGCATGCCTGGAAGGTGTGGACCATTTGGATCCCTTCCAATCAAGATTCAGGCCTCCTAATGGGACTGAGACTGCCCTGATTGCACTGGTCTGGCAGGCTAGGGACAAGGGTGAAAGCTGTTTCCTAGTTCTGCTGGATCTCTCAGCGGCCTTTGATACCATCGACCATGCCACCCTTCTAGACCGTCTAGACTCTAATAATAATAATAATAATAATAATAATAATTAAAAAATAAATTTTATTTATACCCTGCCCTCCCCAGCCAAGGCCGGGCTCAGGGCGGCTAACAACCCATAATAAAAACAAGTTGAATGAATACAACTTAAAAAACAAAATTAAAATACAACATTAAAACATTAAAATGCAGCCTCATCACAGGAGGAGAAAGGAACAAAGAAAGAGGGGGGAGGGAATCCAATTGACTCCAAGCCAAAGGCCAGGCGGAACAACTCTAAGAACAGGCCCTGCGGAAAGAAATCAGATCCTGCAGGGCCCTGGTCTCATGAGACGGAGCGTTCCACCAGGCCGGAGCCAGTGTTGAAAAAGCCCTGGCTCTGGTTGAGGCTAATCTAACTTCCTTAGGGCCCAGGACCTCTAAGGTGTTGCTGTTTATGGACCTTAAGGTCCTCCGTGGGGCATACTCTAGGGAAGCTAGGAGCTGGGGGCACTGTTATACAGTGGTTCCTCTCCTTCCTCCTGGGCTGTGTCCAGAAAGTGGTGGTGGGGGATGAGTGTTCAGACCCCTGGGCTCTCACTAGTGGGGTGTCTCAAGGTTCTGTCCTCTCCTCCATGCTTTTTAACATCTACATGAATCCGCTGGGAGACATCATCATGGGGTTTGGGCTGGGTGTCCACCAGTATGCGGATAATACTCTTTCAAATTGGAACCAGTGAAGGCGGTGGAGGTCCTGTGTGAGTGCCTGGAGGCAGTTGGAGGATGGATGGTGGCTAACAGATTGAGGTTGAATCCTGACAAGACAGAAGTACTGTTTTTGGGAGATGGGGGTGGGCAGGTATGGAGGACTCCCTGGTCCTGTATGGGGTAACTGTGCCCCTGAAAGACCAGGTGCGCAGCCTGGGAGTCATTTTGGACTCACAGCTGCCTATGGACAGGTCACTTCTGTGTCCAGGGCAGCTGTCTACCAGCTCCATCTGGTAGACCAGCTGAGACCCTACCTGCTTGCAGACTGTCTCACCAGAGTGGTGCATGCTCTAGTTATCTCCTGCTTGGACTACTGCAATGCGCTCTATGTGGGGATACCTTTGAAGGTGACCCGGAAACTACAACTAATCCAGAATGTGGCAGCTAGACTGGTGACTGGGAGTGGCCACCGAGGCCATATAATACCAGTCCTGAAAGACCTACATTGGCTCCTAGTACATTTCCGAGCACAATTTAAAATATTGGTGCTGCTGACCTTTAAAGCCCTAAACGGCCTCGGCCCAGTATACCTGAAGGAACGTCTCCACCCTCATCATTCAGCCCGGACACTGAGGTCCAGCGCCAAGGGTCTTCTGGTGGTTCCTTCACTACAAGAAGTGAGGTTGCAGGGAGCCAGGCAAAAGGCCTTCATGATAGTGGTGTCTGTCCTGTGGAACACCCTCCGATCAGATGTCAAGGAAATAAGCAACTACCTGGCTTTTAGAAAATATCTGAAGGCAGCCCTGTTTTGGGAAGTTTTTAATGTTTGATGTTTTATCATGTTTTTAATATTCTGTTGGAAGCTGCCGATAGTGGCTGGGGAGGCCCGGCCAGATTGGTGGGGCATAAGTGGTAAATTATTATTATTATTATTATTATTATTATTATTATTATTACACAAGGCAGGGCTTTTTTCAGCTGGAACTCACAGACAGTAGATAATGTAGAAAAATAAAAGTATGCAATTTTATGTTGTAATTTTATGTTGTGAACTACCCTGAGATCTACGGGTATAGGGCAGTATGAAAGTTTAATAAATAAATAAGATACATCAGGAAAGTCATATCTCATGATTTGGTGGGGGAATAGAGTTTTTTGTATCTGACACATAAGAAATGAAATCCCCCCAAATGGCATAGAAATGTCTTCTTATAAACACATAATTTGTGAGTTATTTTCTCTGCAATAGCCAGATCTACAGATTCTTATGCCAAAATAATAGGGTTTTGTTATTTGCAGTGCTATGATTTATTTATGTAAACCACTTTGATGAAAAGCAGAATGTAAAAACATTAAATAATGATATAGGGAGGCAAATCTGGGAAGAGTGGGGCACAATGTTTCTGGCAGCCAGTTTAGTCTCTGACATATCTAGGTGGGCCTGGAGAAAGTCTTTCTGAAACCCCGGTGAGGCTTTCTCATGGTCTGACTTGGCATAAGGAGGCTTCCTGTGTTCCATAAAGAAATAAAAAGATATAGTAAAAGAGCATCTTCTGATTGAGCAAACAACGTGATCCTCTTCATGAGGTAGAAAGACAAACAAAGAGGCCAAACCTGGGTGTTGGAGGAAGTCAAAATGCTTGGCGGCAGAGCCAGGGAATCCAACTGCCTGGCTTTCATTGTTAGCAGCTCTCTGCTAGCGTCATAATATGAATAGCAGGAAGCAGACACAGATGTCGGTCACAGTGGTCCACCGCCAGTCTGCATTACCCACCCCTCTGCCTGCCAGGCCCTCCGTGTGTCCTTCTAGTATCCTTGCAAAGGAGCCAGCCAGAGTGGCGTCTTGGTCTGTTAAATCATTTTGGGATGTTTCGTTGAAATGTAGGGGAAGCATAGCAAACCCCTGATGTGCTGAGTCAGTGGAAATGCCCATGTTGCCACAAGTACTGTGAATTTCTTCTTGAAATAGCTTATTGCTGGAACTCTAAGTCAGGAGCTGGATCCCAAGCTTTTGGCTTGACAAAGAACAAATTTCTAGCCTTGCCCGGGGGGTGAGGAACTTGTACTCCCTCAGATGTAGCTGTGATATAGCTCCAGGTTGGGCAGGTAGACATATAAGCTCTGGTCCCTTTGCCATATAAGGGTTTATTTTGTTTGAGGGCACTCTAGCCACCACCACTAGACAACCCAGGCAGGTTCTAGGGTGGTGGGAACTCCTTCCTTGTCCTAAATCATGCCCTGAATCTGGGCAGGGAGGGAGAGAGCAAGAGGCTGCTACCAGTGGTGCAGTGCAGTGATGGGTGGTTGGCTAGGATATGGGTGAGGATCATGGGCAGCAGCTGCTGAGGATAGTTGTGGGATCAGGAGGCAGTCCTGTAAGGTAAGGCAAACATTATCCCTGCCCCCTTTAGCCTTTCCCTCACTGATCCTGACATGGAGAAGAAAAAGAGGAGTTGAGGCATGTTTGCGTAAGTATTTTTCTCCTTGCAGACCCCCCAAGGACAGTCCCAGATTTACATAAGCGGTCCCGGTTTCTGATTTGATCCCAGAATGTCCCACTTTTCCTTAGGACATCCCTATTTTCATTGAGGAAATGGTAGGACATCCCTATTTTCTTCGATCATGGAGTTATGCAGTCCCCGAGCCAAGGGGCTAAGTAACTATACTATCTTTAGAAGACATCTGAAGGCAGCCCTGTATAGGGAAGTTTATGAATGTTTAATGTTTTATTAAGTTTTTACTTATGTTGGAAGCCACCCAGAGTGGCCGGGGCAACCCAGTCAGATATGGGGGGAATAATAATAATAATAATCCCTATCAGAGAAATGTTGGAGGGTAAGGTGGGGGGCAGGGGCAGCTGCCCTGGGCACAAAATTGTTAGGGATGCAAAAATTCAACACCTGGTGCTGCCTCAATACAGCTGCATGCTTCTCTTGCTGGGCTCCATTGAAAATGGCTTCTGCATGTGAAACCAAGAAGTGATCTCTCCAGACAATGGAATAACCCTTCTTTTCTTATCTCCATGTCTGCGATCTCCTGGGTGACACGGATGCTGTTA
This sequence comes from Podarcis pityusensis, assembly GCF_964106645.2. Lineage (NCBI taxonomy): Eukaryota > Metazoa > Chordata > Lepidosauria > Squamata > Lacertidae > Podarcis > Podarcis pityusensis. The sequence continues at coordinate 113,094 of NC_138045.1, read as the reverse complement.
GGTAGTTGAATGTGCATGCATACTCCATCCGCTTCCCTCCCCCCCCCCCATTTGAACCTGGGTACTGGCAACCCACACAGCACTGCTCCTTGCCGACATTGTTTCATTCACTCCCCAAGAGTGCTGCCTCTAAGTATAAAGCACAACCAGCTGGCCTTGGTATGTTATACTCAGCATACCTTCCTTTAAATAGATGAGGCTTCCTTCCTACTGAAAAAAATGGTAAAAATGCAATGTCCCCTATTTTTTCCATGTCTCTCTCCCTGCCCACAGGGCTGTTTGTCACCACTGGGCTGTTAGTTATTAAGTAACTGGACAATGAAGTAACTGGACAATGAAGTTGTCTGCAAGGCCAGTGAGGAATCTGTTTGACCTTATGCTCTTGGCTGAGTTTGACATCCAACAAATATCCGGGTAACTGAAGTCCCCCATTACTACTATCTCCCTTCCTTTTGCATGCTTGGCCATCTGTTCCAGGAAGGCATCATCTATGTCCTCCGTTTGGCTTGGGATCTATAGTAAACTCCCACAATGAGGTCACTGTTATTCTTCTCTCCCTTGTCCCTTATATGCACAAGCAGCAGTTATTCCCAGTGTACCAGGCAATCCTCTGGGCATGTCTGCTCATCCCAACAGGATTTAATGTATATAGAATCAAAATATGTCCCTGGATGCTGAAGTATCAACTAACCATGAACTCCTATACAGGCAGCAACTGTTTTGGGAGCATCTGATATGTGAGCGACTGCATTGCACTGAACCTGGAAATGACCCCAAAACATCACAAAAAGGGGTTGGACAAGAGCAGGATGGGGCGGCCTTACACTGGCCCTTTCAACATGAGCATAGCCAAGCAGCTGTCCCCCCTAAATCAATACAAATATGAGGTTCTGCTCCCCCCCAACAAAAATCCTGGCTATGCCCATGTTTGCCGACATGCACGGGAGTCAGGAACGTAATCCCCATGCAAATCGGTCGCTAACTGTATAAAATGACCTGATGTGTGCATCCTTCATAATATGCACATTGGAACACAATTATCAGCTGGTTTTCACACTTCCTAAATGTTCTTATTATGAGCAACATCAGGGGGAAGGCAGGGGACAAGTTCTCCCCCCACACTTGCCAGACTTACGGTAAGTCATACTAATATTTTTCTTTCAGAGAACATCTCACGCACCTAGAAATTTACCTTGACTCTTCTGTGCCTCCCCAATGCACAAAAATATTTTCTGGTGCCACCACTGGTTCTCATGCAGTTACTGGCACACACAAATAATCAAAGCATTCTTTAAAAAGCACATTTATAAATAAAATATATTATGAAATCTGTGTTTAACTATAAACCTTCATGCAGCTTGAACAGGACATGGGGGTGATGCAGATTAAAATGCATATGCCTAGTCTTCATTTGGCATGGTGATAACACATTTCATGTCATGGCCATAGCCAGGATTTATTTTAGGAGAGGTAGGCATTGGGGGGGGGGGGCAGAACCAAATTATCTTCAATGCAAATGGTCAGTTAGTTATTTTTATTTATTTACTTGATGGGGCAGCTGCCCCCCTGGCTATGCCCATGTTTCATGTTAACATTTGGATAAAATAGATTTGTTTTTTAAATCACTTTCACAAGCCTACCTTGATTTAGTGCCTCTTAACTAAATACTCTGAAAAAAAATGACCAAACCCTTCAGACCAAATACTGTACCTATATTTGATAAGCAATGCCTCATTGCAGAAGGAGCAGTCACAATACAAGAGACCCCGGCAATTTCACTGTTAATCTGGCCTCTGTGGTTACTGGGTGTTGAGCTCACAGTCTGATGTCATTGCTGTAACTTGAGCCTTCAGCGTTGCTTTAAGGTTTTGCTCAGAATTGCCTTTAAATAGCCCTGCCCAGACTGAGAGTTCTCTGCAGGAGCTCCAGGGAAAGACTCCAAGGCAAATCCCGTTGCTGCCTCTGACATCTGCGAAAGCAACGAGGAACCCTCAGGTGGGCAGCATGTCCAGCTCCTTGCGGGTGAGTCCTTCTGTCCACGGCTATCGATTTGACACGGCCTTGCGCAAGAAAGCGGTGGCCGACATCTTTGAAAGCCTGGATCAAGAATCACTGCAGAAGCTCTTCAGGGACTCAGGGGACCAGAAAGCAGAGGAAAGGGCCAAGATCATCCTGGCCACCGACCAGGACCTGGATGAGAAAGCAAGGTCGCTCATGGCTTTGAAGCAGAGGACAAGAGAGAAACTCTTCCAGTTCCTGAAGTTTGGGAAATACACCATCAAAGTCCACTGAAGCTCCTTTAAAAGAGAGGACGGGATGAAAGGAGCAAAGTTATTCAGCCAGACTCCTCACTTTTGAACAAGAGCACCTCCAGCTGCTTTGAAACTGGTGTGGCAAGAGATGCTGGCAACATCAGTCAGGGGGATTCAGCCCCATTTTTGCACACTTCAAAGTTCACAGCAAAAGACTTCCTTGGTTGACTCAAACTTGCATGCTGGAGTGAGTAAGGGAATCGGCCTGTGAACAACTGAGAAATCCAGCCACAAGTCACGGGGATGGAGCAGGCGGTGAAACAGTCACTGGTTCAGACTCAACTTTTCCTGGCTAATGAGAGACTAGATTATTTTCCTTCTTAGCTGTCTGTTTGGCAATGTGTCCTGACACTTCTTTATTGAATGTGCAAAGCCTTCCATAAGCCAGAAGAGCTCCCTGCTTTCTTCTGGAACAGGGAAAAGGGAATGGGGAATGATCAGTAACTGCCCGTTTGCTTTTGTTGAAAAGACACACCATCTTAGTGTTTAAAGTACGTGCTTTCTTTTGTTTACGTGCAGTTCACAGAGCAAACTTTGTTTCAGGATGCATGAAGCAACTCTGTTAGTCTTACAATGAGTTTTACAAGCAGAAGTGGGTTGTTCAACTAATTGCACGAAATATGTTTTTGTTGTTGTTTTTGTTTAAATGTAAAGTTTTGTCCTGAACTGATTGAACAGACTTAAATTCTCTTTGGAACATTGAGTTCTTTTTTTGCATCAATGGCATTTTTTACCTTTTTTTACTTTTTGTAAAGAATTTAACTGGCAACCAGCTATGGTGATATTTTATAATAATGCTGTAAGTAATGCTCCCATTGATTTATTGCACATTCAGAGCAAATAAATTATAAAGTTGGTATAAGTGCTCATGGCTTGAAATGCTTTACTGCAACCAAAAATAGGGATGGCATATCCATGGCACCTACATTCTCCGCCCCCTTTTTACTTACTCCCTCAACTGTTGTCCATGCTTGCTAGGGGTGATGAATGCTAAAGTCTCACAATATCTGGAGGGTCACAGGTTTCCCATCTAGGACCAGGGCTTAATCCTAGAATTTATTTACAGTGCTAGGGCTCAGCTCTGAAATACTGTGTAGAACAGAGCTAGGAGTGCCTCTGAACATGTGCAAAGCACATTCTGTTTACTATTGAGAAGCATCAGGAACTTTAGTGCACCAGAGGTTAGGGGTAAAAGTTTCTAGTTTGCAGACTCTTCCAGGTGACCATGCATTCAGGTAATTGGCCCCAGAGGCAGAATTTTATCAGTGGATCTTTTCAGCTTTTATTGTACAAAGTACCGTAGTTAATGTAGTATCTACCTGCCACCCCAATCTCTAAGTGCTGAGGGTTTCCAGAGGTTCCAGCTACTTACTCAGGGCCTGGTTCCCTTAGAATGAGGCACAGGGGAGACCTCAGTGTCTCTGGGATATATGGTTTATTTGCACATATGTACAACTTGAGCCTACAATGGAGGGGCTTTAACCAGCATTAACTGGTGTGTTAAAGGTCTTGTTTCTCCCATAGCCACAGTCTAGGATTCAAACAGAAATCAAGCACGGTTCTCACTGTCTGGCTTCTGCCTGCAGCCTGTTTCCAGCTATCACACACAACTCTAGCTTTTTGTATTTCTCATTCCCAGCCAGGCGAGGAAGGGGGCACACCCGTTTGCCCTCTGGCACAGAGCAACCTCCTTTGTTGTACAGTGGTACTTCGGGTTAAGAACTTAATTTGTTCTGGAGGTCCGTTCTTAACCTGAAACTGTTCTTAACCTGAAGCACCACTTTAGCTGATGGGGCCTCCTGCTGCCGCGGCACGATTTCTGTTCTCTCTTTTTTTAAAATAATTTTTATTCATTTAAAAACATTTATATTGTCATACATTTTACAAATTTCTATCTCTTATACAATCTTTTGGACTTCCATCAGCTCCTCTTCCGTCTTTATAGTTTCTCCTGCATTTCTTAAATTTATATTACCTTTTAAAATCATAACCAGTATCAACCTTTTCATTCAATAAGGCAATAATTCAAATTATTCCCCTTACAAAACTTCCTGCAAACCTACAAATGTAATCAGACACGATTTCTGTTCTCATCCTGAAGCAAAGTTCTTAACCTATTTCTGGGTTAGCAGAGTTTGTAACCTTAAGCGTCTGTAACCTGAAGCATCTGTAACGAGATACCACTGTACTAAGGACCATACACCATACCGGGGTCAGCAAACTTTTTCTGCAGGGGGCCGGGCTATATTTTGAAAAAACAACCCCCCACCGACTCTCCCCTCCCTTCTCCACAGCACCGGATGAGCCCCAGTGGCTGCTTACTAGTGCCTTGCGAGCAGCAGGGGCTGGCGGTAGTGGCGGTGGAGGAATGATGAGTGGCGCAAAAGGGCTGGCTCTGGAGAGGGGCTGCTGTGCTTTAAATGGTGCTCAGCCAACCTCGGCTCCTGTGCCTTGCGAGCGGCAGGGGCTGGCGGCGGCAGAGGGACAATGAGTGGTGCGAAAGGGCCAGCTCCAGAGAGGGGCTGCTTAAAATGGCGCTCAGCCAACCACGGCTCAACAAAGCCCAGCCCCCTTCCTCCTCTAGGCAGGGCGGGAAGAAGCCAGGAGGAGGGAGGGAGGAGGCGCTGCCGTGGCGTGTGTGTGTGTGTGTGTGTGTGTGTCATAGCCCGAATGATCAGAATCCCCAAGCCAATCCACACGGTGAATCCTGGACCATCCGCGGGCTGGATCCAGAAGGCAATTGGGCTGGATCCGGCCCTCGGGCCTTAGTTTGCCGACCCATGCACTATACACCATACCTAGGGAGTACTTAGGTGGCTACTACGACCCTTATCTCACAAACAAACCTGCCTGCCTAGCTCCTCGATTAGATTTTAACCCTTACTTGATCCAGGACCCCCACTCAATGCACAACAATGCTTTTATTAGGACCAACCTGTATATGTGAGCTTTTGGGTTACAAAGGACTATTATTGAGGAAGTTACCCTCAAAACTTAATCTAATTCATAGAATAATAGAGCTGGAAGGGACCACAAGGATCATCTAGTCCAACCCCCTGTAATGCAGTTATCTTTTGCCCCATGTGGGGCTCAAACCCATGATCCTGAGATTAAGATTCTTGTGTTCTACCAACTGAGCTATCTCTCATTCTTTTTTCTTTTGGGGACCGTTTAACAGTGTACATAACTAGTTTTTGCCACTAATCATACCTGAAACAGAGAGAGATTTTTCACACTTTACGTGGCAGCAAACCCAGCTTTGGAAGTTAAATGTATGCTTGACTGGGAGTCCATATCCTCCAACATTTCCAAACATAATAGGGACATGCTTGTGACATCCCTCTTCTCATGCCAAGGATCACCCCACCCCCACCCCTGTTGCTATCTTCTCTGCTGTATATTGAGTCCACGTATGCTGTAAGAGCCTTTCTCGCACTGATTTAATAGATAAGTGCATGGGTGTTCTTCAGGTTAAACATATGCTAAGGGGAGATGATTTCCTACAGTACTGTATATTATCAGTAGAAGTGAGTGAGATTCTCTCTCCCCCCCCCTAAAATTTTTTTTTTGGTTTTTACAAGATTATAAACAAACAAACACACAAGACAAACAAAAATAACAAACATAAATCATAGCCTTATTGAAAATTACAGTTATTAACTTTGTTAAATGACTTCCTCGCTTTCCCTTGGTTGAATTTCATTGCATGTCCTTGTAACGGTTTTCCAAATCCCAATTTTTTGAAATTTAACTTAAACATTATCTTCTCCTTATAGAGTTAAACATATTAATTTATCACTTAACATAAATAAAATCCTAAGCCCATTAAGTATCTGCAAGCTATTTCCGGTTAGTTTAACTTAACAAATTTAACTAAATAATCATTAAATTTATTCCATTCTTCCTGATATTCCTCCTCCTTCTGGTCGCAGACTCTTCCGGTCAGGTCGGCTAGCTCCGAAAAATCCATCATCTTCATCTGCCATTCTTCTACTGTTGGTAATTCTTGGGTTTTCCACTTTTTAGCTAACAAAATACGAGCAGCAGTTGTGACATACAAAAATAATTTAACATCTTTATTTGGCAATTCCAAGCCTGTTATTTCAAGAAGAAAGCCCTCTGGTTTCTTTATAAATGTATATTTCAACATTTTTTTCAATTCATTATAAATCTTTTCCCAGAAGTCTTTCACCTTGGGAAAGGTCCACCACATATGATAAAACGTTCCTTCCTTTTCTTTACATTTCCAACATATATTGTCACAATTATGATATATCTTTGCTAATTTTACAGGAGTCAAATACCATCTATACATCATCTTCATTATATTTTCCTTTAACAAAGTACATGCGGTGAGCTTGACCCCTTACTTCCACAAACTTTCCCAGTCTTCAAACATTATATTATGTCCTACATCTCTTGCCCAATCTACCATCACAGATTTAACTTGTTCATCTTTTGTATGCCACTCCAACAAAAGCATTTTAGATAAATTTTTACCTTTAGTATCCCACAACTCCGTCTCCAACTTGGATTTTTCAAAAGCAAAACCATTTTTCTTATCCAGTTTATACAATTCGTTAATCTGGTGGTAATGTAGCCAATTTAGCTTATCTTTAACTTGCTCAAATGGTTTTAATTTGTAACCTTCTTCTTCCTCTATTAATAAATCATAATATCTCAACCATTTGGTATCCATATTTAATTTTTTCTGGGCCTTTGCCTCCATTGGTGAGAGCCATCTGGGCGTCTTTCTTTCTAAAAGATCTTTGTATTTTATCCAAACATTATACAACGATTTCCTAATTACATGGTTTTTAAATGCTTTATGGGCTTTTACCTTGTCATACCATAAATATGCATGCCAACCAAGCACGTTATCAAATCCCTCCAAATCTAATAGATCTGTATGTTCTAATTGCATCCATTCTTTAATCCAACAAAGTGCAGCAGCTTCAAAATAGATTTTTAAATCTGGCAGGGAGAATCCCCCTCTTTCTTTAGAATCCGTAAGTAATTTATATTTAATTCTGGGTTTCCTCCCCTGCCAGATAAATCTAGAGAGTGCTTTTTGCCATTCTTTAAAGCATTTCGCATTATCTATAACTGGGAGGGCTTGAAACAAGAAGAGCATCTTTGGCAGCACATTCATCTTAATCACAGAAATCCGGCCCATTAATGACAATTTTAGGTTTGACCATACCTCTAATTCTCTTTTAATTTCATTCCATAATTTCTCATAGTTATTGTGATGGGACGATGAGCTGCTTGTGTGTAAAATCCAAGTCCCTCAGAGTTTGGTCAAGTTTGCAAACCTCTGTCTGTAACGGAGCCCCTTAAACATGGCTCCGTCAGTCGCTGGCAGATTCCGACAGTGGTTGCTTTCGGAATCGCTTCCAACATAAAAGCTCCTTAACGGAAACACGTCTTCTGGACTCTCTGCGTGACAGTTTCCGGCGAGGAGTGGGTGTCCCTACAGGAGGTCCTGAAACCTCCCCACTGTCTTCGCTGGAAGTGTCTCTGAGCCATCCCTCCAGCTTACTTTCCCTCAGCTCACCTCCTCTCCCCCTACTGGTTCCCTCTTCAGCTGCTGAGTCTCTCCCAACCTGTGTGAGCCCTTTCACCTCCCTTCCTTCCGATGGCAGTTCCCTGACATCCACCTCCCCTCCAGGGCCCCCTTCACCCCCTCCCGCCCCCTCCTCTACGGGCGGTGAGGAGGCAAAACCCCGGAATGAACTTCCTTCATCTTCCGATGTCTCGAACACTTCTCTCCACCTGTTGCGGTTCCTGGTCTCGAAGTACTCCTCCTCCTCAGAGTCCATCTCCCCTTCCCCTTCCGAGTCCGGGAATCCTTCCAACTCCTCCTCCTCATTGGTGGTCCCAAAGTATTCCCTCCGGAACCTCTCCACAGGCTGAGGTTTCCTTGGGAACCTTTGATGGAACGTTTCTATCAATACCTCGTCATTGATATCTTCTGCCATTACCCAAGTGTTTTCTGACTCCGGTTCTCCTTCCCACGCTACCAAATACTCCACCTGATCCCCCTTTCACCTGGCGTCGAGGATTTCTGCCACATGGCTGCTGCATTCCCTTTCTTCTATGACCGGTCCCCGAGTGGCCATCCCTTCTCGTCCCCCCTCATACGGTGACAGTAACGACCTGTGAAATACTGGGTGCAGTTTCATGTGGTTGGGTAACCGGAGCCTGAAAGCCACTGGGTTGACCTGTTGAATGACCTCAAAGGAACCCAATCTCCTGGGTCTTAATTTCTTACAACCTCCTTTGAACGGCAACCCTTGGGTTGACAGCCACACCCTATCTCCCACCCTTATGGTTTCACCTTCCCTTCGGTTCTTGTCTGCCTGCCTCTTGTATTCTTCCTTCGCCCTTTCTAAGTTGAGTTGGAGCTGACGATGGATTGCTTCCATTTCTTCTACAAAATGCTCGGCTGCCGGGACGCTCCATCTCTCCCCTTCTCCCCCTGGGAAAGCCCTGGGATGACACCCATAATTAGCCAAGAAGGGGCTCATCCCTGTGGACACATTCTCGGCATTGTTGTAGGCAAATTCCGCCAGCGCCAACTTTTCTACCCAGTCATTCTCTCTGTCATTGACATAACACCTCAGGTATTGCTGGAGGACACCGTTTGCTCTTTCCGCCTGCCCGTTGGTTTCAGGGTGGCGGGCAGTCGAAAAGTTGACCTCCACCTGCAGTAAGCTCATGAGCTTCCTCCAGAACCTGGAAGTAAATTGTTTTCCTCGGTCTGAGACCACCCTCAATGGCACCCCGTGCAACCTAAAAATGTGTTCTACAAATAACTTCGCTGTCTCTTCCGCCATGACTGCATGCGAGCAGGCTACAAAGTGGCACATCTTTGTTAGTAGGTCTACCACCACCATGATGGCTGTTTTCCCCTTGGACTTCGGCAGATCAGTCATAAAATCTATCGACACTGCCTCCCAAGGTCGTTCTGGGGTTGGTAAGGGTTCTAATAGCCCCGCCGGCGCCCGCCTCTCCCCTTTGGCTCGCTGGCATTGCTCGCACCCTCTTACATACTCCCGTACATCTTCCCTCACCTTAGGCCACCAAAATTCCCTGGTGACCAACCACATGGTTTTGTGTTGTCCAAAATGCCCCGCCGTGGGGCTGTCGTGCAACTGCTTGAGTACCCTCCCCCTTAAGTCTCCTTCAGGGATATACAGTGCCCCTTTGTAATACAAAGCTCCATTTCTTTCCTCGAAACCCCCTGGTTCCTCTCCCTCACCCCTAAGACCTCTGAGCTTATTCTGGGCGTATTCATCATTCTCTGTTTCCTCTACCAGTTCTCTTTGCCCCACCAATGCCGCCCCACACACCCAGCGGTCCTCTGGGATGACATGTCTCTCTTCGGGTGCCCCCTCCCCTTCCAAATATTCAGGTTTGCGTGAGAGAGCGTCCGCCCTAACATTTTCTGGACCTGGCACATAACAAATTTCAAAGTGGAATTTGGAGAACTCCTGGGCCCATCTCACTTGCCGTTGGTTGAGCACTCGTGCCGTTCTCCAATACTCTAAGTTCTTGTGGTCCGTGCACACTTGCACCTTATGTTGTGCCCCAATTAATAAATGCCTCCATCTCCTGAACGCTTCATGAATGGCTAGTAGTTCTCGGTCATACACCGTGTAGTTCCTCTCAGATTTGTTCAGCTTTCGCGAAAAAAAGGCACACGGTCTCCACTCCGACTCCTCCTTGCCAGGCTGCAGAAGCACCGCCCCCACAGCCCGGTCTGATGCGTCCGTTTCCACTCGCATCGGTTTTTGTAAATCCACATGCAGGAGCTGTTCTTCCGAAGCGAACGCCCTTTTCAGCTCCTCAAAAGCTCGCTCCGCCTCCGCCGTCCAAACGAATTTCCTCTTACTGCTGAGACAGTCCGTAATGGGCGCCGTCAAGTGGGCAAAATTTCTGATGAACTTCCGATAGAAGTTTCCAAATCCAAGGAATCTTTGCACATCCTTCCTTGTTTTCGGTGTTTTCCATTCCAGTACCGCTTGGACCTTGCCAGGATCCATGGCCAATCCCTTGTCCGACAAGCGGTACCCCAGGAATTCCACCTCCTTGGCATGAAACTGACACTTCTCTAGCTTCACCCACAGCTGATTGGCTTGCAGTCTGCCCAACACTTCCCTGACGTCTTTTACATGCTGCTCCTCATTCTCTGAATATACTAACACGTCATCTAAGAAGGCCACACAATTCTTGTAAAGCAAAGGCCCCAGGACGTGGTTCATAAACGATTGAAAGCACGCGGAGCCTGCTTGTAAGCCAAAGGGCATAACTAAATATTCAAATGCCCCCAAAGGGGTGAACATGGTGGTTTTCCATTCATCCCCCTTCCTTATTCGTATCAGGTTGTACGCCCCCCTCAGGTCCAGTTTAGTAAAAATCTTTCCCTTCCTGACCCTTGTCAAAATGTCATCAATTCTGGGCATCGGGAAAGTCACTGGTTCTGACACTGCATTTAAGGCCCTGAAGTCCACTACAAGTCTAGGTTTGTCCGTGTTTTTTTTATCCACAAAAAACACTGGGCTGCCCCCCACCGCCCTGGACTCTCTGATGAACCCTCTCTTCAGGTTCTTGTCAATGAACTCCCTTAGCTCCTGCATCTCTCTGTCTGACATGGCGTACAGCTTGCCTACAGGGAGCTGTGCCCCAGGGAGTAAATTGATTTGACAGTCAAAGGGTCTATGTGGGGGTAGTTTGTCTGCCTCCCTCTCGCTGAAGACGTTGCTCAGGTCGGCGTATTGTTGGGGAACCTTCCCCTTCTCCGTTACTTCCGTCCCTGCTAGAGTGGCTCTGGCCCCTCCTTGAGCCTCCCGCTCTTTGCAGTGTTCTAGACAATGTGCTGACCCAAAGGAGACCACTCTCTGATGCCAGCCCACTAGCGGATCATGTAACGCTAGCCAGCTCATCCCCAAAATAATGGGAGCTCCTCCCAAGGTAGCCACATTAAACGCTATTAGCTCAGTGTGTCTTGCTACCCTCATTATCATTGGGACGGTCTGCTGGCTGACTTCTCCTCCCAGCAGCTCCCTTCCATCGATCGTGGTCACCTGCAAAGGGTTACTTAAAGGGATAGTCTGTATCTGGTGCTCAGCAGCAAACTCCTTACTCATGAAATTGCAGGAGCTGCCTGAGTCCAACAGCGCCTTTATCTTTAGTGGGTGTCCGTTAGGCAGCTCTAGTAACACCTCTATCACTAGGGCGGGTTTAGGAGGTTCCGGCGTGGGCACTTTCACTGCTCTTTGGCCTGGCTGCTGTGCCCTGACGGTGGCAGCCAGGCGTTGGCTTTTACTTGCTCCGGTACCTTTTCCTCCCTCTCCCCAACAGCTCCCGCCATTCCTTGCCATTCCTTTCTTTGGGGGCAGACTCTGGCAAAATGACCTGGCTGTTGGCAGAGATAACATTTCTTGGCGCCCTTCCCCTCCTTCTTCCGCTCTTCACTGGGCTTTGAAACTGCGCGCGCGCGCGCTGTTCCAATTTCCATCGGCTCTCCCGGCGGGAACGGTGGCTCTGGAATCTCTGGAATGCGAAGCTCCCTCCAACGTTCCCCCTTCCCTTCCCGCCTCTCCAAGGCTCTCGCCTCTTGGCGCGCTCCTATGGTCAGCGCTGATTGGGTCAGCTGGTCCATAGACTCCGCCCTGGGCGCCCGGGAAAGTTCGTCTTTCACAGCCGAAGAAAGCCCTTCTTCAAAGAGCATTTGAATGGGTTCCGCCGATAGATCCCACCCCAATTTATGGATCAACATGGTAAACTCAGTCCAGTACTCACGAACAGATCGGCTCCCCTGTTTGCACGCCATTAACTGTCTGCGTACCACTCCCTGCTCAATATCGCTGGAAAACATCAGATCCATGGCACGAAAAAACTTCCTCGTGTCCTTCAGGATGTCATTATTTGTTGCCATCAGGGGCCTCACCCAGTCTTTCGCCCCCTTTTCGAGATGCCCAATCACAAAAGCCACCCGCGATTCCTCGTCGGGAAAGTCATCAAACTGCAGATTAAGGGCATATTGCATCTCTGTCCTAAAGGTATGATAGTCCTTGGGCTCCCCCCCAAACTTCTGTACCAATCCTGGCAACTTTCTGGTGAGTGGGGTGGTTTTCCCCTTCTCTGCATCTTGAGCCCTCCTCTCCTCGAGCCTCGCCGTCTGCAGCGCTAGCTGGACCTCCAACGCCTGGTACCTTTCTTCCAGGCTTGGACCCGCTCCAGCTCCTGCTTCTCCGGTTCCGGCTGGGTTGCTCATGATGCCTTCTCCTGCACAAGCTGCTCACGGAGACTGTCGGAATGCTGTGATGGGACGATGAGCTGCTTGTGTGTAAAATCCAAGTCCCTCAGAGTTTGGTCAAGTTTGCAAACCTCTGTCTGTAACGGAGCCCCTTAAACATGGCTCCGTCAGTCGCTGGCAGATTCCGACAGTGGTTGCTTTCGGAATCGCTTCCAACATAAAAGCTCCTTAACGGAAACACGTCTTCTGGACTCTCTGCGTGACAGTTTCCGGCGAGGAGTGGGTGTCCCTACAGGAGGTCCTGAAACCTCCCCACTGTCTTCGCTGGAAGTGTCTCTGAGCCATCCCTCCAGCTTACTTTCCCTCAGCTCACCTCCTCTCCCCCTACTGGTTCCCTCTTCAGCTGCTGAGTCTCTCCCAACCTGTGTGAGCCCTTTCACCTCCCTTCCTTCCGATGGCAGTTCCCTGACAGTTATCTTTATATAAATTCAATTTTTTTCCAGACAGGTTCACCCCCAAATATTTAACTTTTTTCACAAAATCTAGGCCCAGTTTTTCTTGTAGTAGTTTCCTTTCTTCATTATCCAGATTTTTCTCAATTACTTTGGTCTTGCTCTTGTTTAAAGAAGTGAGTGAGATTCTCAATGCTTCCCTCAAATTAAGTTGGAAACTGCCTGAGTTCTTCCACAGCAAAAAAGATCCTAAAAATAACCCTGCTGGATTAGGCTAAAAACCAATTTAGTCCAGAATTCCTGTTCTCACACTGGCCAACCAAGTGTGAGAAGTCTGCAGCAGAACTCAAGCTCAATAGCATCCTCCTCACTTGTGGTTCCCAGCAACTGATATCCAGAGGCATATTGCCTCTGACAGTAGAGGTAAATTGGAAACGTTTAGAATTTTTCTCTGAGCCAAAGGAGGGTCTTTGAAAAATTGTGCTCATCTCAGCAGTCTCATTCATCCCCCTCATGGAACATAGTTTCAAAGGGGTGAGATGGGCAAAATTGGGTAGGTGAAAGCAGAAATCTACCCCCTCTCCACTGATGACCCATAGAATTGTCCTTCTGCTCCTACTCCCTAATTATACATCTGCAGGCTCTTTACTGTTGTTTCACCTATGGGGAAGGTTAGAAATGGACTGCAGAGGGTGAATCATGAGGACCCACAGGAGTTATTCCCACTCTCCAAATCTGCCCCTGCAGAGAGAAGGGCATTCTCCTGAGAGTTTTGGGGCTTGCTAAAGCTCACCTTTTGTTTTCAGATTAGCTCTATTGAGCTCCAGGTGGCCATTTCTGAGCATATTTCAGCAACTGCATTGGGTGTAATTATTGTAATTATTATTTATTAAATTTATATACTGCCCTACTCCTGGAGGTCTCAGGACAGTTCACAGACAGTAATGGCAGACTGTAAAATGCATAGTGCCTTGGTATTCATTTACACATACATCTAGATCCATTTATGTTGAGAGACAATATACATCTACTCCCCCAATTCTGAAATTTAACTGGGGCTGGGGGAGAAAGAAAGCTTAGCAAATGAAAGCTCTAGCAACTGAAATTCAGAATTATGATCAGGATCCCCACAAAAGCAAAAATTAGGCAAGTGATTTATCAGGGACCAGAAAGTAGGTACAGTGTGGGAGTCATACCCAATCCTGGCTTCCAGGTGAGTGTACACTGATTGGTTGTACTCAAACTTCACATTCTTAGGTATATATAGACAATTATTAGGTGTAGACCTAAAACCCCCAACATAACATACCAATTGACCCTAAGCTGTAGCTTACACCTTTTCGTGCAAATTCACACATTTTGTATGCAAAGCATATTTTCTATAAAATTTATTCTCTAATATTTGTGAAAATCTTAAAAAAAACTAACCTATGCATACAAGTTACCTTAGTAGATGCATTTTAGAACACGTTACTTGTCTGGAGAACTGCATTGCAAAATTCTAAGAAATGTGAATTTTTAAGAATGGTTGTTTTTCGGTTCACATATCGTTCCAAAAAGTGCAAATCAGTTAGATTTGTTTTTAAATGTGAACTGAATCAAATTTCCTTTCTATCCCTAAGCAGCACCAGTGGCAGCTGGTGCAACAACCTTCAGTCGCTTCCTATTTAAAGTAAGGTGGATGCCAAAGCCTTTTAAAAAAAAATAAATGGGGGTTGCTTCCCCTCCTGAATGATGCTGGACCCTCTGAGTGGAGTGGGAACCCTAAGTATTGCCCCATAGTCTAACTGTAGAACTAACTCTGAGGGTTCATCCACACTCACCTTTTGACCTGCACTTTCTAGGCACAGGTCCATGCTTTCCTGGTCCATGTCTGAGTGCTTTTTTCTTTGCCCATCTGCTTTCCCCAGGAAAACTTGCTATTTAACGCTGATTTGTGTTTTCCATGGATTGCCATTTGCTCTGATTCAGTGATAGAGAACAGGTTTCTGTGGAGAAAGTGCCAGGGCAAAAAACAGTACATGCGGACAGGAAGCTTTGAAGTACAGACCTGTGCCTAGGAATGTATCACAAAAGCAAGTCTTGGATGAGCCCAGTTTTAGATGAATGTTGTATGTCTAAAATTACACACCAGTAGGCTTCACCTCCTGATCGGCAGAAACACCAGGCCAGCTCTCTGCATCTTCGTGGAGACTGGGCAACTCTCTGCTTTACAGAGCATAAAGGAGGTAGGCCTGGAACTGGTGGCTATGCATTTGCTAAATGGGAAGCGGCAGAGCATCAAGGCTGGCTGAAATATCAGCCCTCTGTCTTAGAACTTCTTAGTCTAAATGTGAAATTCCAGCAGTAAAGGAAAAGCCCGCTTTGAACTTTATGGTGAATCATGATGTAACATAAGCATGTAATTCTGCAAAGCCCTGTCACTGAATCATGCGCCAGACCATCTGCAGGCAATGGCCCCTAAAAGGCCAGAGACCTTCTTCCAGTTGTAAGGCTGCTGCTGCTGCAAGTATCAACAGCAAATAGATTCATTTCTGTACAACAGGAATAATATTCTCCATCTTACATATACCACAGGCGTGCTGCCCATCCCATTTCACCACCTGAGTGAAGATGCTGACCCCCCTCTATTCTTCCTCTGCAACAGCCTTGCTTATGGGGTCACATGGCTGCGTCTTCCAGCAAAATCTCATGAGAGGTCCACGAGATATTGTGGTCATTCAGAAGTCACAGTCACTTCTCCTTGCTTCTCCAGTGGTAGTGGGGTGGGCAGTGGGCATCCGGCTGCCACAGGTAGGGTTGCCACCATTGGTTGGGCAAAAAGAAAGAAAGAAAGAAAGAAAGATTCTGTTTCTCTTGCAAACAGGGCTTTGCCTCCAACATCCCTTTCCATATAGCTGATAATGCCAATTCATTCATTCTCTCTCTCTCTCTCACACACACACACACACATTATAGTCAGTCAAGTTCAACCACCTGGTGTTTAAAAAAACCCTCATCTGTTATCTATAGGCATTCATAGAATCATAGAATTGTAGAGTTGGAAGAAACCCTGAGGGTCATCTAGTCCAACCCCCTGCACTGCAGGGCTTTTAACTAAAGTATCATTTAAAGCACTCTTATACCACATTAATAGTCATGGAGTCTCCTAAAGAATCCTAGTTTGTTTGGATACCCCCTCCCCACATTCATTTCCCAGAGATATAATACACAGAGACCTCTGGGATGGATGATTGATTGTTATACCACTGTTCTTTCTCAGGTAGCAAAATGCCTTGGGCCAACCCAGTGCTGCCTATTTAAACAAACAGGAACGGCTTCCCATAGCAGGTCACCATTGGGAGTTTCAGCATTTGCCTAGAGGAAAGTCACTAAGTTCTAACAATTCTGCCACTTTCTGCTTCCGCCCCCTGCATAATGTAGGGGGTAACAAGGTTGGTCTGCAATAGAGGGGTATAATAAGTGCTGGGGGGAAATGACTTTTTAAAAAACCCACAACCAATTCTAACAATTGCAGGTGGCATGTGCCATCATAGATATGCATTTGTGTGTCAGAAGGGTGGGGGGGAGAGAATCTTTAAAAAACAATTAATTGGCAGGATTAATAGAGGACAGTTGATCAGTGATCACACACACACCAGAGCTTCTGGGACAAAACACTAATATTAATAACACTAATATTAAAAAGGTAGTGCATCAAAACAAATGCGTTTCATGTGTTTCATCTTGCAAACAAAACCAAATCAGCAGACTCCTTACGGAAGCTCCGCACTGCTCTGCCTCCCTGCTTCAGCTGGCCATGCTGTTTCTCTTTGAAAAGGCTGCTGCTCTACTATTGGCTAGCCTGGAGCGTCAATCAGCCAGCTTTGGAGGAGAGGGTGGGCTCAACAAATTAAATGCTCAAGCATCTAACAAATTTGCTCGTGCATGAGACAAGCAAGTTTGGGTGAGTGCCAAACAATTTTTTTTATTGGTATGACTTAAAAAAACAGGGCAAATTTGGGGCCAAACAGGACAGGGGACTCTTACCCCCCAAACAGGACTGTCCCATTTTTCTAAGGGACGGGTGGCAACCCTACAGGAGAAATGACAATAGTGGCAGCAAGTGAGATCATGCCAGAAGCTGCTGCTGCTTCCCTGGTGGCAGGAGTGGGTGCCCTGCAGTGGCTTCTCCGTCTGCTTCATCCCCAGAGCTCCCAGAGCTGCTGTGCTGAGCAGGCCTTGGCCTACAAGCAAGGCCAAGAGCTTCAAAGCTCTTTTCCTGACAGGTAAACCCAAGTGGACCAAGCATGAAAAGGGCTTTTGAATTATTTGCCTTGCTTGGGACTTTATTTATGCACATTTAACGTGGTTGAAATGTGCATAAGATGAGAGTGTTCTTCACTTGTTATGGACTTCCAACGTCAGCAGGGTCAGTGGTCAGGAGTGATGGGAGTTGTAGTCCACAGTATATGGAGGCAACATGTTGGGTACCTAAGCACTTAATTTGCATGGTTAAGGTGAAAATATGTACCATCTCTACCATAAACCTAATGGTGAATGTGCTGCACACAGACCCAAGATTCTGCATGAATTGGTTCTTTGAATTAATAAGCTCATACATATTGGAGATCTTGTGCCGGACATTAGAAAATAAGGACATAAAAGAGCCCTGCTGGATCAAGGCAACCCCCCATCTACTCTACCATCCTGTTCTCAAGAGTGCCAACCAGATGCCTCTAAGAAAGAAGACCACAAGGAGGACTGGAGGGCAATAGCACTCCCCTTTCCTGTGATTCCCAGCAGCTGACATTCAGAAGCTTCCTGCCTCTGGTAGTAAAGGTAGAATGTGACAAAGATACCTTCCCCCCATGTGTATGCACAAACCAGCTGAAAGAGAAGGTTTCACATGTAGAGACCAATCATTTGTACATTTTCATTTTGTTCTAATTACAGTGGTACCTTGGGTTACATACGCTTCAGGTTACATATGCTTCAGGTTACAGACTCCACTAACCCAGAAATATTACCTCGGGTTAAGAACTTTGCTTGAGGATGAGAACAGAAATCATGCTCCGGCGGCACGGCAGCAGCAGGAGGTCCCATTAGCTAAAGTGGTGCTTCAGGTTAAGAACAGTTTCAGGTTAAGAACGGACCTCCGGAACGAATTAAGTACTTACCCTGAAGTACCACTGTATTTGCAGAATAAACTGTTTCTTGGTTTCTCTTCTCATTGTAGTGTCCCATCAACAGTTAAACAACTTAAAACTTTTTAAAATGTAATTACTTGACAAGATTTATATGCCACTTAATCAATAAAAACCTAAACATTATAAAATACTCATTAAAAATACCAATAAAAACAAACAAATAGGAGTGAAATGTATCAAAATGTAAATAGAACCAGCAGTTATTTCAATTAATATTGAAACTAAAACAGCAACCACAAACAAAACCACACTGTGGAATAAGATGAAGATAAGAAACTGTGTTATATCAAACCACACAAGTGGTCCATCTATCTCAGCATCATCTACACTGATTGGCAGAGGCTGCCCAGAAATTTCTCAGCTCTACATGTAGATGTTCTGGCTTAAACCCCAAGACCTTCTGCATATAAAATGTTTGCTCTGCCACTGCACCATGGCTCTCCCTAAAAGAATGTAGAGCTTTACAAAAGCCCTATTTTACTCCAAGAAACCAGATGTTTAGAATTTAATACTGCCAGTGGTTTAATGGCAAGTTACGTGTATTGTGCTGATTTCTTCCTGAGTGCTTGCAAGGCCAGACTCTGTGTCTGTCAGGGTGTGCATCAAGCAGGGCAGAAAGTCTTCAGAAACAATGCAGGGTCTTTTGTCAGGGTGCATCATGTAATAAAAAGAGGAAAAGACCTGTCCAGGATACTTCCTGCTTGCAGTTGCTGCACGCTTCCATTAATTATTTTCCACTGGACATCTCCTTGCATCTGGGTGTGGGCTGCCTGCACATGGCCAGCTAATTTTATCCATGCTTCCTCAATAAGGTGATGGTGCGTTGACAGCTACACCATAAATAACTTTGCACGATAAACTGAAACAGCATGCAACATTAGACATTTGGAACTGGAGAGAAAATGAGACAGTGGCGGTAGTGGCGCCCACCCTGTGGAACACCCTCCCTTCAGATGTGAAGGAAATAAGTAGCTATCCTATTTTTAAAAGACATCTGAAGGCAGCCCTGTTCAGGGAAGTTTCCCTTGGCCTGTAAAGTGAGATGAGCACCGCAACCCCAGAGTCGTTCGCAACTGGACTTAACTGTCAGGGGTCCTTTACCTTTACTTAGGGAGATCTGGCACAAAGAGTTGATACACAGGGCCCGTGTCTAACTTCAAGACAGACTGAATGTTAATGATGCTTGTAGGCATTCTGCTATGTCAGTTTCTGGTTCCAGCAGGATCGAAGCTCATAAACAAGCCACAAGTATTTGATCCTGGGAAAGAGCAATGGACCCTCGGGCTATGCTTACACTTGGCTCTTGGCCCAACTCCCCAGCTCACATTTCACAGAGGAAACAAAACAGCTGAGATAAATGAGGGGTTGCTGTTTCATTTTAAGTGTGGCTTCTGGATCCCAGAATGTCCCATTTAAGACTGGCAGACTGGTGCCAGAGTGCATTCTGGGATCACTTTGGCGATTGTCAAAGCAGATGGAGCAGAAAGCCTTGGCCTTCACAGAGGAGGAGGCAGCGGCCTTGCCAAGGCAGTCTTGCAGTGGTGGCAGTGGCAGGGCGCTGAATGTAAGGTGGCAGGCAGTGGGTGACAGGCCTGGGTGTGGGGGGGAAGGGGTGGGTGTGGCAGGCCAAGTCGACCTGGGTGGGTTGAGGTTGGGCGGCTTCCAACAAAACACTAAAATACAATAACCTATTAAACATTAAAAACTTGCCTAAACAGGGCTGCCTTTAGATGTCTTCTAAAAGTTTAAATAAAAAATTTTTCCTTCCTGTAGCACCTTAAAGACCAACTAAGTTAGTTCTTGGTATAAGCTTTCGTGTGCATGCACACTTCTTCAGATACACTGAAAAAACTTTTCAGTGTATACTTTTTTCAGTGTATCTGAAGAATACTTTCAGATACTTTTTTCAGTGTATCTGAAGAAGTGTGCATGCACACGAAAGTTTATACCAAGAACTAACTTAGTTGGTCTTTAAGGTGCTACAGGAAGGAAAAAAATTTTATTTCGACTATGGCAGACCAACACGGCTACCCATCTGTAACTGTTCTAAAAGTTTGGTAGTCATTTTTCTCTTTGACATCTGGTGGGAGGGCGTTCCACAGGGCGGGCACCACTACCGAGAAGGCCCTCTGCCTGGTTCCCTGTAACTTGGCTTCTCACAGCGAGGGAACCGCCAGAAGGCCCTCAGCGCTGGACCTCAGTGTCTGGGCAGAACGATGGAAGTGGAGACTCCTCAGCACGAAGACACCTTGGTCCTGGGGTCATTGGGAGACGGTGGCCTTCAACACGGTCAAGGCTCTCCTTTCATTGGACAGTGTGCTGGTACAGTACCGTTAAGCCAGGCCACTGGTCCTTGCCTGCGACGCCTCACCTTTTGGCATCAGCGCTGTCCTCAGTCACCGTTTTCCAGACGGAAGAGAAGCACCACTCACCTACTTTTCCAGGACGCTATCTCCGACCAAATGGAGTTACAGCCAGCTCGACAAGGAGGCACTGGCACTTGTGGCTGGAGTGAAGAGGTTCCATGAATACCTCTACGGCAGGACTTTCGACCTCATCACCGACCACAAGCCTCTCCTGGGCCTCCTTGCTGGTGATCGACCAACTGCATCGGTCCTCTGCTGCGATGGACTGTTTTCCTGGCTGCCTACCACTACCAGCTCGTCCATCGCCCAGGAAAATCGATGGGCCATGCTGACGCCCTCAGCCGTTGCCCTCTTCCAGTGTTTGTGGAAGACCTGGCTCCTGCTTCATCGCTCCTCCTGACTGAGGATCTTCTGGCAGCACCTGTTTCAGCTGCCACTGTGGCCTTCGCATCTGCTTATGGGCCGCCACCTCAGGTCCCCGCTCGACCGGCTGCACCCAGACTTTGCTGTGGCTGAACCCTCAGGCTGTGCCAATGCACCACGGTCATTTGTTCCAGGCAACCAGGTCTTCGCCTGGAACTTTGTGGGGGACATTCCTTGGGTGCCAGCCACAGTAGTGGGAGTCACTGGACCTTGCTCATACCAGGTGGCACTGGAAAACGGACCTTTGTGGCACCGGCACATAGACCAGCTTAGGCGCAGGGTTGGGGACTTGGACACTACTATGGTACCCCCAACTGTGCTCGTGGCTCCGGAACAGACACTTACAGATGGCGAGGCTCCACCTATACCTCTCTTGCAAACTGCGGGCATGGAGCCGAACCAAGCTGCTTTAGAGGGTCTGCCAGACTTCCCACAGACTCAGACCACTGCTGTGCCTGACATTCCGCCAACTCCACTCGCGGAGGTTCCACCCACAGCAGTGGATCCAGGGGACTTGGTTTCAACGCCACCTAGGGTCGCACCACAGCCTCAGCAAGAATCAGGCGGCCCCCCCGGACCCCGGCGGTCTGGCAGAGTTTCCAAGGGCCCAACTTATTTAAAGGACTATGTTGTTGGACATGTAACACTGTCGGTCTAATGGAAGTAAGTGAAATGGAAACGATATGCTTTTGTGCCTAATTGAACCATTACGTGTAGTGCTGTATATAAGGAAACCATTACGATTGCAACTAACGCCTTATCTCGGTGGGGAGGGGTGTTATGTACTGAAGTTCTCACCTGGGCCCGCAGGGGGATACTGTAGTTAGTTTTCACTCAGGTCCACATATGCAAATAAGGGATTAAAAGTGACGTTCAGTGATTGGATAGTTACAGAAAGTGGTTACTGTTGTGTTGGAGTGGAGCTCTATATAAGCAGGCTGGCTGAACCCTTCAGTTCAGTTCAGTTCTGGCCTGTGAATAAACAAGAGCTGTTTGAAGAATCGCTGTGTCATCTGATATGTTCACCCACAACTTAACAGAAAGAAGATGAGGAATGTGTAACTGGTTGGTTTGCTGCCTTGAAGCTTGTTTTTTGAGGGGTTCCTAGGCAACCATGAACCAAACTTCCTTGATTCTTCTTCCCCCTCAGAGAGCAGGTTATAGGCCAGCCTGAGTCAGTGCTCAAGAGCACAGTGCATCCGTCCTCCCTTGCCCTTTGTGATATACCACTTCATGATGAGTCCTGGGCGAGTGGCAGCATTTTAAACTGACTATGACTAAGGCTGTGTATATTTGACTTGAAGATCAACTTCAGAGGTCTAGACCAGTGGTGGAGAACCTTTGGTCCTTCAGACAATTGTTGGACTCCAACTCCCATCATTCTTGACCATTGGTTATTCAGGCTAGGGCTGTAAGGAGTTGGGAGTCCAACCATATTTGGAAGGTTACAGGCTCCCTATCTGTGGTCTGGACTGGATGAGGGCAATCAGCCACCTCCTACAGTTGATTTGTTTCATACCAGACACTAGACAGTTAAGGGTCAGTGCAGTCTGGAATGGATTTAGATTAAGTCTCTGAGAGGTCTCCAGGCTCAGACATAGTGGTTTTTTTTCTTTTATTGTATTATGAAAAAACTTTAATAAAATATAATGGGGGTGAATGGTAATGAAAGCTTCTGGGGTTCTGGGAGGTTAGTGATGGGGGTAGGCAGAGCTGGCAAACATCACAAGCAGGGGCGCACACAGCCCACTTGTATCAGTGACGCAAGAAATAAATAGTTGGCCAGCAATGTTTTTGCAAAACGATAGTACGTGGCTCTCCTGGGACAGGCTTGTTAGTTTTGGAAGAATGAAGTGTGCGGAACCTGTGGCTCTCCAAATGTTGGACTTCCAACTCACATCTATCCCAGTCAGCATTAATAGTCAGGGATTTTGGGAGTTATTATCCAGCAATATCTGGAGGGCCAGAGCTCACTATCTCTGCTTTAAAGAGTGCCAACTGTTTTGTATACAGTGGTACCTTGGGGTAAGAATTTGATCCTTTTACATGATCCCTAACCCTAACCCTAACCCCGAGGTACCACTCTCCAGTGTCTTCAACTAGAATGATAAGAAGGTACAGTGGTACCTCGGGTTACAGACGCTTCAGGTTACAGACGCTTCAGTTTACAGACTCCACTAACTCAGAAATAGAGTGCCAACTGTTTTGTATACAGTAGTACCTCGGGGTAAGAACTTAATTACTCCAAGTGTCCCTATTTTCCAGGGACAGTCCCAGATTTACTGAAGCTGTCCCAGTTTCTGATTTGATCCTGGAATGTCCCAATTTTCCTTAGGACGTCCCTATTTTCATTAGAGAAATGTTGGCAGATATGGAGTTGTGTGACTCCCGAGCCAAAGAGATAAGTAACAATACAACCATTAGAAGACATCTGAAGGCAGCCCTGTATAGTTTTACTATGTATTTATATATGTTGGAAGCCACCTGGAGTGGCTGGGCAAACCAGTCATATGAAATTATTATAATGGACTAGGACATCCCTATTTTCATCAAAGAAATGTTGGTGGGTATGCTACCCCTGGGTCTGGTCTGGCAACTCCAGCTGGTGCAAAATGGGGCAAACTATCACAAGCACATAACTCTGGTGCTCAAAAGCTTATACTGTCTGCCCATACATTACCTGGCCAGGTTCAAGGATCTTGTATTCATTTATGAGGCCCTTAACAACTTGATTCCAGAGTTGGGGCTAGGGTTAGGACTACATAATTCTGTTAGTGGTCTTCAATGGCTTAGATGCATGGCATATATCCATTCACATTAGTGAGTCCAATTTTGAGGAACCCCTCTTCCAGCTGCAGTCAGCCAAGCCCCCTCCCTGTTGAACTTGGTCTGCCAGGCCCACAAGACCATTTTGGGCAAGTCAAGCCCACCCACATTACACCCGACAGCATACATGATATCAGGTGTGCAGCATGTAAGCATGGGTGTTCAAAGGGACAATCAGGAGCTTAAAGTGAAGTCCCAACTGCTACTTTGCTGGAGGTTCAAAGAACAGCATGGGGCTGTTTAAAAGCACTTTTGCAAACAGTCTCAAGCTGCTCTTTGAATGTCCAGGTCTTGTAGATTTAAAGAGCAGTATGGAGATTCTTTTTAAACAGGGAAAAAGGCTTTTCAAACAGGGAAAAAGCAATGTAGTGCACTTTGGTTTGAAGCTTTTGTCCACCTTCCTCAAACATTAAGAACGTAAGAGGAGCCCTGCTGTATCAGTCCAAATATAACACTCATCATTGACAACACTTCTGACAATTTCTTGTTCACTTTGTGCAATTGGAATGACAGCTGAGCAACAGCATACTGTTGCTCAGTGAGCAATAAACTGATGAGGACAAACTGGTGAGGGCACAAGAAGAGCCTGCTAGGTTAAGCTAAAGACCCTTCTAGTCCAGTATCCTGTTCTCACAGTGGCTAACCAGATGCTTCTAAGAAGCCCACAAGCAGGAATTAGACAGCAACTTCCCCCACTTGTGATTCCTGGCAACTGATATTCAGAGACATTTCCCTTTCATTTTTCCATTTCACGTTTATTTTGTATACTGCCTTTCTGCATTAGTGTGTAGAAGGTGGCTTACACAGCAACAAAATATATAGCAAAGAACACACACCTTATAATAATACAGAAAGTCATCATAAAACATAACTTTAAAGTGGAATGACATATCAAAGAAAGTAATATTCAACAATCTATTGGAATATAATAGTACACAATAAAATTAACTCTCAAAGCATCAGCAAATAATAATTGAACAGAAATTCACTCTTAACAAGTACAATAAATAATTACTAGAAATTATTCAATAGAAATAACTGCGTCACAATGCATAAAATACCACAATACATACAAAACCATGTAAAAGGATCAAATTGAGAAACAACACACAACTTATAAAACTATTCCCCCCTTCTTTTCTCCCTTCCCAGCTGCTTCTGCTGTTCTTAAAGTCATGCCCTGGGAGAGGCTACTTGCTCAGCTGAGGGTGGAGGGAAGCAAGGCTCTTTCCCTTTCTTTGCACTTCCTCACACCTCTGCTGAATTACTTTAGAGTCTTTCTGTAGGTTTTCTTTTGGTGGGACTTTGCCAAACAACTTCCAGTCAGGAGCACTGTCGACAGCAGGTTTGACTTCCTTTGTCTTTTTGGTAAGGCAGTTCCTCCTGAACAGTTTGCCGAAGATGGAGCGGGTGATGCCTCCCAGCTGCTCGGGGATGCTGAGGCAGTGGCTCACCTTGAAGGTGTTGCAGGAGTTGAGGTTGATGTCCTTGAAGGCCAGGTTGGGCAGTCACCCTTCAAAAATTCATTGTCCGAAGACAGGACTCCTCCTGGGGTTTTCATGCAGGTCTTGCTCCATCCTTCACAACCTGTTCTCCCAGTTGTGTGTGGGTCCTGCTCCTCTGTAGAGCCAGGAGAGGAATTTGCAATTCAACTTGCTCCATACATTCTGAAAGCAAGTGTAAGAGCTAAGCTTCAAAGTTAACTCTGCACCACCACCACCACCAACAACAACAACAACAACAGGTATACCCTGCCCATCTGGTTGGGTTTCCCCAGCCACTCTTGGCAGCTTCCAGTACATAATAAAACATCAGACATTAAAAAACTACCCAAGCCTTCAGATGTCTTCTAAAAGTTGTGTTGTTCTTTATCTCCTTGACATGTTGCTTGTGACAGTGGTGGAAGAATATAGTTGTGACTAGTAGCTGTTGCTGGCCTTATTCCTTATTAATTTATCTCATCTCTTTTAAAGACATCCAATTCCATATTGTGGGATAGCAATAGCCCTTGTATTTGTTCCATATTTGGTGCCCTTTGGAGTCAGACATGTTTCCTCCCCATTTGCCTCTCAGCCCTCTCCCACATAAAGCCAGAAGACTCCTCAGAGTCCTCAGAGGAGTCAGCTCTTTATCCTCCTCAGAGGAGTCAGCATCATGGAAAGAAGCTTAGTCCAGCCCCAGGGTACTGAATTCTTGATGCTGGACTCTTACTTAATAGTGTTTAGAGAACAAACAAGCCTTGCTTACATTGCTAATCTCTGCCTATTTCCTGTCTGGCTCTCCCTGGAGCTGAAGCAACTTGACTCACCCTTTCTACATGTGTTGATAGCACATTCCAGTACCCAGCCCCTTCCAGTATCTCTTACTGAATGCCATAAGGACCCTCCCTTTTCCAGCAGGGAAACCTATAGCTCTCCAGATGTTGCCAGAGTCTTTCTCCAACCATCCTTGACTGCTAGGCAACATCTGGAGGGCCACAGATTCCTTATCACCACTACAGTTTTTCCCCTTTGGAGAGAAATAATTTAGGGCTGAATCTAGGGCCACTCCAATACATTTTGGCACCTGAGCCATAAATGGCTCTCCCCCAGCCAGGGAAGAAGAGGTGAATGAAGATATCAGGAATAAGGAGCATGCCACAGCTGCTGCTGCCACCCTGGCGGCAGCAGCAAGTGATATATTCCTTGGATCTGTTGCCCCTGTGGATCCTGCTGCCTGAAGCAGTCACATTATCTCACCTCATGTGTATGCTGGCCCTGGCTGAACCATTGGATGAATGAATGGAGTCCATTATGTAGTCATCAAGGGGTAGCTTTGCATGTGTGAACCAGTCCTGAGCTGTCTCATGTTGAAACATAGATGCATGTTCACATGCACCAAGTCTGATCCTGGGATCATATTCAACTTGCCTTGAATTCTTGGGCATATGTTCAGGGTCAACTTCAAATATATTCAAGCTCCTGGGCAAGAGTCTTTAAGTATGGATGTTTTGGAAAATTTGCTCCTCTGAATCTCTCTGGGCATCAGAATTTGGAATTACCTAGAATTGCTTCTGAAATGAAACAGATCTGCTAGGAATCTTCCATCAATTTTATTTTTATTTTGCTTCCAAATATTTTACAGAGCATCTTGCATGCATAGTTTGCAACAGCTTTCAGTTCCTTTTCAGTTTCTTCTATGTCTTTTCCCCCTACTTGCGCTTTTAGATTTTTTATATTGTTTCAGGGTTTTGTACTCTGTTTTGTACTCTGCATTATGTTACAAGTCACTTTGCATGAAAAAGTGACAAAAGATGATGATGATAATGATAAGTATGTATAAACAAACAAACAAACAAACAAACAATAATCTTTATGTTTCCAGCAAGATTATTTTTGCTTGTTGAAATCTGAAGCAAATGGCAAATGATCCAGTTCCAGAATTCATTTTAGAAATTCTTCTAACTGGAATAAAACTACAGGGCAGAGCAAAAAAATATCTGAAACAATAAGGAGACTAAATGGGCCTCTCTCTGCCTTTCCAGTTGCTTACTCCAGGCCATGGCCACGCATCAGGGACACGAAATGGTAGCATTCCCCTCCACTTATTTCTTCTCTCTGGCTTTTTTCTTCTAGCAAACTACATGTTACACTGCATGTATGTAATGAAGTCTTGGTCTGGAATGCCACAAAGCTGTGCTCTCTCTCCTCCTTCCCTGTCTGGGTATTTCAAAGAAAGCAATTGGCAAGGGAACAGCTGAGGAATAGTCCGTTTCGTCTTGGCAATTAATTTATCCACCTTCCCAGTTCTGACTCAGTCTGTGGCCTGGTGCACAGTGGCCTGGTGCTGATTAGAATTAGCTTGAAAGATTAATCTGCCCACTCATGGCAAAGTTCAGAATACAGCATTCCAATCACTTGGTGGAAAGGTAGAACATCAGAAGACCTGATGGAATTCCAACAATCTACGCGGGTGGTGCTGTGGTCTAAACTGCAGAGCCTAGGGCTTACCAATCAGAAGCTGGGTGGTTCAAATCCCCGCGACGGGGTGAGCACCCGTTGCTCGGTCCCTGCTCCTGCCAACCTAGCAGTTCAAAAGCACGTCAAAGTGCAAGTAGATAAATAGGTAAACGGCGGGAAGGTAAATGGCGTTTCCGTGCGCTGCTCTGGTTCGCCAAAAGCGGCTTAGCTATGCTGGCCACATGACCCGGAAGCTGTACACTGGCTCCCTCGGCCAATAAAGCAAGATGAGTGCCACAACCCCAGAGTCGGTCATGACTGGACCTGATGGTCAGGGGTCCCTTTACCTTTACCTTTATACTTCATTTCTAGGTAATGAGAGTCTTGACATGAACTCTTTTTTGTGTCTATGAGGTATTCCTGCTGCCTGTGAACTCCTCTACCTTCCCCAAGGTAAGGGGAACAAGAAAGGAAGGGAACTAGCCCTTAAACAGCTGATTTTTTTTTTAAGAGTCCTATCTAACACTGAAAAAACCAAACCTACCTCAGCCTCCGTCCTGGAACTTAGTCAGATTAAGGCATGTGCAAACAAGTAGGATTGTGTTAGTAATTTTGTCAGTCTAACCTCCAGGGTATATTTTGTGTTCCTTTTTATACTTTTGTCATATTTATTTATTTATTTATTAAAAATATTTATATACTGCTTGTCAGGGGTTCAGGAGCAGAGGCAAGGGCAAGGGAGGAAACAGAGAGCGAGGGAGAGGAGGCAGAAGAAAAGATGAGTGATGACGACGACCCGAGATCTCCGAGTCTTTCCAGTGAATCAGAAGATTCACAGAAAGGAGCACCAGTGGCCAGGGCAAGGGGGGAGCCTAGGGGGACACCCCAGGAAGATAGAGCCAGAGGGGACTCAGAGGGGAGCAGTTGGAAATCAGGACCAGCGTCACCGCCAGAGAGCAGGGAAGAGGAAGGGCGCCAGGGATCAAGCGCTGGCAGCTCACAACAGGGGGGAGGGCACGAGTCAGGAGTGGCCACACCTCCATCGGGGAGCGAAGAAACGGTCAGACGGAAGGTGGAAGGTTGGGCGCGCGTGCCAAGTTCAAATGCACAGGAAGGTGGCGCAGTAGGCAGCCCGGAAAGGGAGCCAGGTCCTAAAGCCCGCCGAAAGGAGGGAGAAGAGTCAGGGGGGTCAGCGTCAGCGTCAGAGGAATCCCGGAAGGAAGAGACCCCGGGGGGCAGAGGGACCCAGAGAAGAACAGTCAGGCGGAAAAGGTGGAGCAAGGCTAGGATATTAAGTTGGTGTACAAGGGGCGGAGACTCAGATGGAGCTTCGCCGATCTAACCATGAGACGTAGAGTTGCACGCAGCAGCTTGAGAATGGAAACTGTAACTCAATAAAGACTTTTATTTAATGATCGCTGGCTAGCGTGATCCTCTGTGAGCTAGGATCTGGAAGCAGCTCTGACAGTAAGCTCCATCCCTTGATTGTGGGCATCTACGTCCTCGCGGAGAGGAGAGAAAGCGGGTGCCTACTAGCGAGCTCACGAACGGCAGACAACATGACGGCCGAACAGCAGATAGTGGAACTCAGAGAAGCAGTGACACGACTGAATGCCGAGGCTCTTGCATCCAGGAAGAGAGAGGAGGACGCAGCTGCCGCCTACAGGGATCTCCAGGTCAGGTTGGAAGTGCTTACGAAGCAAGGGCAACTGACACCCAAACCGGAGGGGATTGGGTTGGGGAGACGAACAGGCGGTCTGGTCTCTCACTTCGATGGGAATTTGCAACAGTACCCCAACTTTAGAGCAGATGTAATGTGTGCACTGCAACTGCTGAACAAAGACTTTAGAGATGAGCAAGAGAAGGTGGGATTCATCATGTCCCATTTGCATGGAGATGCTAAAGCATGGCTGCGCAATTTGTGGAGAGATAATGATCCGGCGCTCCAAAATGCGGATGCCTTTATTAAAGCGATGGATGGGTGCTTTTTATCAAGCATTGACGTGGATCTTGCTCGGCAGCAGATACATGGACTGAAGCAAGGGAGGGCCAGCGTAAGGCAGTACCATGCCCGCTTTTTCGCTTTGGTCAGTGCCCTGGAATGGGACAGAGATTCGGCTCCTGTAAGAGACCTGTTTTGGGAGGGATTGCACGGCTCGGTTAAAGATGAAATTGCGAGGGGGGAGAGACCCCGGACCACGCAGGAGATCGTTCAGAGGGCGCTGGCGGTGGGGGTGCGGCTGGAAGGACGTCCGTGGAGCAGGGACGAAGGGCGTGGAGGGCGCGAACCAGCCAGGGGCTCCTCCTTCCTTCCCAGAGAAGCAGCGCGTGCGCAATCCACGCCTCCGCCAGGAGGAGGAGCGGAACCTATGGAGGTTGGAGGTGCAAGGGCTCAGTCAGCAGCCAGAGCCCTAGCACCGGCAGCAGTGAAAGCGAAGCCTCCTAGAGGGAACAGGAAGTGTTACATCTGCGATGATCCACAGCATATGGCGAAAGAGTGTCCCCAGAGGCTCCACAAGCACACTGCAGCCTCAGCAATGGTAACTGCAGCAACGCAGCAAGGACAACCACAGCAGGGAAACGAAGGAGTCTGGTGGGAGGAAGAGGCACTGGGGCCCAACCAGACGTGTCAGTGAAGCAGTCCCCAGAGATTTTACAGCCCATGGACCCCCTCCCGCCCAAACCGGTAGTGAAGCTCACCGCGTCGCTCCAGCTGCCCAATGGAATCACCATGGACGTGCCAATCACCATTGACTCCGGAAGCAATGCGGACTTTATAGGGCAGGACTTTGTCGACCGGCACGCTATACAGTTGCTGCCTGCCACGCTGCCCCTGCAGGTTGTCACGGTGGATGGCAGGGAGCTGCTAGGGGGGCAAGTGGTGAAGCAGACGCCACCAATGGTGATGCGACTTGGGAATCACAGGGAAATCATCAGCTTCAATGTCACTCAACTATCGGACACGCCCATTGTATTGGGCATGAGTTGGCTGGACAAGCACAGCCCGACGCTGGCTTGGTACCAGAGGCAGCTGACCTTCGGCTCTTCCTTTTGCGCTGAACACTGCATCGTGCCCAGGCAGGAAGGAGGGGAAGAGGAGTCACAGCTGCAGCTAGGCACGCTGCAAGCGGTCCCCCACAAGTACGCAGAATTTTTGGAGGTTTTCTGCGAGAAAGAGGCAGACAGGCTACCCCCCCACAGACCATATGACTGCAAAATTGACCTGCTGCCGGGGGCGGCGCTACCCAAAGGGAAGCTGTATTCCATGTCTGAGGACGAACTGCAGGAACTCAAAGAGTTCATAGATCATAATTTGGAGCGCGGTTTCATCCGAGAGTCCAAGGCAGCGGGGGGCAGTCCGGTATTCTTTGTTAAGAAGCGGGACACGCCCCAAAAAAGACTTGTAGTGGACTTTCGCATCTTGAACAGTGTGACCAAGCCATCGGACTTCCCCATGCCCCGAATCGACGACCTCCTCGCAAAGGTACGGAAGGGCAGAGTGTTCACCAAGTTGGACCTGCGAGGGGCATACAACCTCATTCGCATGCGGGAGGGAGATGAGTGGAAGACAGCCATGTTCACGCCCCTGGGCACCTACGAATATAGAGTTATGCCTTTTGGATTGCAAAATGGCTCCCACGTTTTTCAAGCTTTCATGCATCACGTGTTGGCGGGGCTCCTCTACAAGACGTGCGTCTGTTTCTTGGATGACATCCTGATCTTTTCGGAATCGCAGCAGGAGCATGACAGACACGTCAAGGAAGTGCTGAGCAGGCTACAGCAACATAGGCTTTACGCCAAGCTGGAGAAGTGCCAATTCGACGTGACGGAGGTGGATTTCCTGGGCTACAAGTTGTCTGATAAAGGGCTCGCCATGGACAGCGCCAAGGTCCGAGCAGTGTTGGATTGGAAAAGCCCACGCAACCGGAAGGAGGTCCAACGGTTTGTCGGCTTCGCGAACTTCTATCGCAAGTTTATCAAAGGCTTTGCGATGCAGACAGCGGCCATCACGGACACGCTCAGCTCCAAGAAAAAGAAGTTCATCTGGACAGAGCAGGCGGAGCAGTCCTTTCAGGCACTCAAGCGTCTCTTCGCGTCGGAAGAGCAGCTGCTTCATGTCAACCCCAGCAGGCCGATGAGGGTGGAGACAGACGCTTCGGACAGAGCCGTGGGAGCAGTCCTGCTGCAGAAAGACCCGCAGGGGGTTTGGAGGCCGGGAGCGTTTTACTCAAGGAAGCTCAGCAAGTCCGAACAGAACTACACCATCTGGGACAGGGAGTTGCTGGCCATTCATGCAGCGTTCAAAGCGTGGAGGCACTTCCTGATCGGCGCCAAGCACACGGTGCAGGTCTGCACGGACCACAAGAATCTAGAGCACTGGCGCACGGCACAGTTCCTGAACCAGAGGCAGATACGTTGGGCTGAGTTCTTTGCGAATTTCGACTTCCGAATAGAGTATGTCCCGGGGGACACCAACATCATGGCGGATGCTCTCTCCCGTAAGCCACAGTATCTGGAGGAGGCAACGCCAGCGGCCGCCATGCACATCTTCGCACCGACAGTGTGGGCGTGCGCGGCGGCAACAGTTGACCTGGATGCGGTGCGACGAGCGTTGCAGGATGACTCCTTCGCGCAAGCAAAGATGGCAGAGGTGCACAGGGGCACGGCAGCGACCGACGAGTTCCAGCTGCGAGATGGTTTGCTCATCCGTAAAGGGGCCATCTACGTGCCGGGAGACGAACTTCGCGCCAAGGTACTGCAGCAGCTGCACGACGCGCCCACTGCCGGGCACTTTGGCAAGGAGAAGACGGTGGAATTAGTAGCCAGAGACTTCTGGTGGCCCGGAATGAGAGGGGAAGTCGCGGACTACGTGGCGAGGTGTGACACCTGCCAGAGGTCCAAACCAGTGCACAGACCGCCGGCCGGACTGCTGGAACCGCTGCAAACTCCGTTCGAGCCATGGGAGAGAGTGGCCCTGGACTTTGTCACGGATCTGCCCAGCTCGAGGGGCAAGACGGCTGTGCTGGTGGTGGTGGATTTGTTCTCCAAGATGGCACATTTCATTCCGTGTGCGAAGGTGGCCACGGCGGAACAAACCGCCAAACTGTTCATAGACCACGTGTTCAAGGTTCACGGTCTGCCGCGGTCTATTCTGTCCGACCGAGGGCGACAGTTCATCTCAAACTTCTGGCAGAGGCTGATGGGCTTCCTGAACGTCAAGATCAACCTGGCGTCGGCTAGACACCCGCAGACCAACGGGCAAGCGGAGCGGGTCAATGCCATCATGCAGCAGTACCTGAGATGTTATGCGAATCAACAGCCTGCGACGTGGGTGGATTACCTGCCTCTCGCCGAGTTCGCCTACAACAACACGAAGCACGTGTCCACGGGGGTCACGCCGTTCTTCGCCAACAACGGGAGGCACCCCAGAACCTTCCGGGGACTGGAAAGAATGGGGCAGGGGGAGCCGCAGACAGCAGATGCGTTCGCGTCGGAGTTGCAGGAGGTCCACGATCAGCTGCGGCGGCACCTGGAGCTGGCTAAACACGCATACAAGGTACAAGCGGACAAACACAGAAGGGTTGGCGAAGAGATCCATGTGGGAGACTGGGTCTGGTTAGCAGCCCACGCAGTGCCGGCCAGGTCGTTGGCGAAGAAGAAACTAGGGCATAAACAACTGGGGCCCTACCAAGTCGACGAACAGGTCAACCCGGTGGCTTTCAGGCTGGCTCTTCCGGAGGGTTCCAGAATGCATCCGGTGTTCCACAGATCGGTGCTCACTCCCTACAAGGCACCTCACAGGTTTCAGGAACCAGGAACGGCACCGGGTCCGCTCCGAGAGAGAACCGGGCAAGGGGGAGTGGCACAGGAGGAGCGCATCAACGAAGTCACGGAGATTTTGGACTCCAGATGGGGGGAAGAGGGGGTAGAATACCTTCTCGCCAAGGAGGGCACCCCGGCCAGTGCCAACAGCTGGGTGCCGGGCTACGCTTTAGACGAACCTCTGCTCAAAGAAGAGTTTCATGCCCTCTTCCCACATAGGCCAATGCCAGCAGACTTTTTCGACGACTGGCTTTTCACGCCCACGCTTTCAGCCAGCACGTTCCGGGGGTTCGACTCGGACGAGGAACCGACACGAGACGCCCGTTCCCCAGAGGGGTCACCCTCGGGATCTGCTTCAGAACCCTCGTATTGGTGGGATGATCGACCAGAGGAGCAGTTCCGCAGAAGGTGGCTGGAGGGTCCAGGACGAGCAACGTCTCCAGAAGGCAACGAAGGAGAGACGGACATGGACGTTTTCGGGGACGACCCGGGTTTCGAGCACGGCGGCACAGAGATGGAAGCGGAGGTGACCGTCGTCAACGAGAGCAGGGAGGAAGAACCGGAAGACTTCGGATGGCGGCCCGCCACGGGAAGCGAACTGTATCCGACATTCGTCCCCCTGACACGGCAGCACCCAGATCCCGCACCGGAAGGAGGGGAGGGGGGAAGAGGGGGCTTCGGGGGGGGATGGATGTCAGGGGTTCAGGAGCAGAGGCAAGGGCAAGGGAGGAAACAGAGAGCGAGGGAGAGGAGGCAGAAGAAAAGATGAGTGATGACGACGACCCGAGATCTCCGAGTCTTTCCAGTGAATCAGAAGATTCACAGAAAGGAGCACCAGTGGCCAGGGCAAGGGGGGAGCCTAGGGGGACACCCCAGGAAGATAGAGCCAGAGGGGACTCAGAGGGGAGCAGTTGGAAATCAGGACCAGCGTCACCGCCAGAGAGCAGGGAAGAGGAAGGGCGCCAGGGATCAAGCGCTGGCAGCTCACAACAGGGGGGAGGGCACGAGTCAGGAGTGGCCACACCTCCATCGGGGAGCGAAGAAACGGTCAGACGGAAGGTGGAAGGTTGGGCGCGCGTGCCAAGTTCAAATGCACAGGAAGGTGGCGCAGTAGGCAGCCCGGAAAGGGAGCCAGGTCCTAAAGCCCGCCGAAAGGAGGGAGAAGAGTCAGGGGGGTCAGCGTCAGAGGAATCCCGGAAGGAAGAGACCCCGGGGGGCAGAGGGACCCAGAGAAGAACAGTCAGGCGGAAAAGGTGGAGCAAGGCTAGGATATTAAGTTGGTGTACAAGGGGCGGAGACTCAGATGGAGCTTCGCCGATCTAACCATGAGACGTAGAGTTGCACGCAGCAGCTTGAGAATGGAAACTGTAACTCAATAAAGACTTTTATTTAATGATCGCTGGCTAGCGTGATCCTCTGTGAGCTAGGATCTGGAAGCAGCTCTGACACTGCTGATTCATAGAAAAATGTCAGAGCAGTTTACAATAATACCTAAAACCATACGATAAAAACCATTAAAAAATAAAATCGGACATCAATTAACTGTTGTGGAAAGATGTATACTTAATTGCCTGCATAGGCCTGGTATTTAAAAATTGCAATGGAAGGTGCTTTCTGAATCTCTGCATGCCTCCCTTTTTGTCAGCTATTGGTAAAAATTGTAATAGCAAAGTTAAAGTTATAAAAAACAAAACCTCTCAATATTTTAGAATTCAGCTGGAACAGGATTCCCACATGCAATAATGCATTGAAAAGGCTGAATGGATGAATGAATGAATAAACCAACAGCAAAGCTTACCTGCAGAAGATAAAGTGTGTCTGGTAATATAAGTCAAGCTGCCGCATTCTGGATTAGTTGTAGTTTCTGGGTCACCTTCAAAGGTAGCCCTACACAGAGCGCATTGCAGAAGTCCAAGCGGGAGATAACTAGAGCATGCACCACTCTGGCAAGGCAGTCTGCGGGCAGATAGGGTCTCAGCCTGCGTACTAGATGGAGCTGATAGACTAAGGTTACCAGATGTCCCCATTTCCCGGGGACAGTCCCTGGATTTACACATCATTCCCCTGACAAAATCCATCCATTTAGTAGGAAGTTGGAAAGTGTCCCCAGATTCATTGAAAAAAAATCTGGTAACCTTTTGATAGACAGCTGCCCTGGACAAAGAATTGACCTGCGCCTCCATGGACAGCTGTGAATCCAAAATGACTCCCACCTGGTCCTTCAGGAGCACAGTTACCCCATTCAGGACCAGGGAGTCCCCCACACCTGCCCACACCCTGTCCCCCAAAAACAGTACTTGTCAGGTGTGGTGGAAAAGTTTGTTTGCTGGGCAGGTTGGGTCACCAAGTTATTGTTTTTTCCCTGCCAGCAAACGGTTGACTGGCAACAGCCAGTCTGATTGGCTAGAGTTCTGGGGGAGAGATATGATTGGTCTGGAGAGGTTAGATAGGTTTCAGGAGATACATTCTGAGGAGACTATCCATAGGGAGAGGACAGAGCCTCGCAGCTGGGATAGGGAGACCAGACTGAGGGTCTGGGGAAGGTATCCAGTCAGAGGTGTGATGGGAGGGCTGAGTCTGAACCAGGAGAGACAGATCTGGTTTCTCCCTGGGTGTCAGTCTAGCCAGGAGGGGAGAATTATTCTAGATACTGAAGATTCCCAACCGAGTAACAAGGAGAGAGGGAATCTCCTCAGTCTGTAATACCATTCATAATACCTCAAGTGTGGGATTGTTAAGAGAGGAAAAATGCCCCTCGCTCATGAACCAAAGTATTAAGCTGTGAAGGAAGTGGTATAGAATTGTATTATCTAAGTGACAGACACTGATTTGAACATTTTACCCTCTTTTCTGGAAACCTGAATATTTATCTACCTGAAGTGTGCCAACTGATGTTTAGTAACTGAAGTTTAAGAAGAGTTGTACCTATAATATTGTGTTTAAGCCTGAGACATCTTAAAGTAAAAGTAACTAGGTTGAATTCTGCCTGAAAGAACTCATTTCCTGACCCACTTTTTGTCATAAACTTCCTTTGTTTAATAAAACTTTTCATGTTTGTTTGATCCACCCCTGCCTGGGACTCTAAATCATTATGTTTTTCCTCACACAAGTTCCCCACTAGATAATCTGGGGTAAATTGTAGAAATTTGTGTAATTGGTGTACTGTGAGGTGGTCACACTATATTTAATTGAGGGCTGGCCCAAAGGAGCCAGGATGAGAAAGTGCCTTTGCACCATCTCATATTAATTGGTGGCAGCATCATGATATGAAGTTAAAACCCACACAGAAACGTACCCACAGATACAGAACAACCAGTTTCATAAAGTATTGAGGTTATTTTATTAAAAGAAGAAAACTTTTCTGTCAGAAAATGGCCAACAATCTACAAGCAAAAGAAACTCGGGGTGACACAATGCAGGGAGATGCAGCATCTGAGGGCAACCCTGAAATAGAAAGGATGAGGCTAAGACCTTGATGGCAGAAAGTGAGGAGGAATTAAAGAACCTTTTAATGAGGGTGAAAGAGGAGAGCGCAAAATATGGTCTGAAGCTCAACATCAAAAAAACGAAGATCATGGCCACTGGGCCCATCACCTCCTGGCAAATAGAAGGGGAAGAAATGGAGGCAGTGAGAGATTTTACTTTCTTGGGCTCCATGATCACTGCAGATGGTGACAGCAGTCACGAAATTAAAAGACGCCTGCTCCTTGGGAGAAAGGCGATGGCAAACCTAGACAACATCTTAAAAAACAGAGACATCACCTTGCCAACAAAGGTCAGTATAGTAAAAGCCATGGTTGTGATGTATGGAAGTGAGAGCTGGACCATAAAGAAGGCTGATCGCCAAAGAATTGATGCTTTTGAACTGTGGTGCTGGAGGAGACTCTTGAGAGTCCCATGGACTGCAAGAAGATCAAACGTATCCATTCTTAAGGAAATCAGCCCTGAGTGCTCACTGGAAGGACAGATCCTGAAGCTGAGGCTCCAATACTTTGGCCACCTCATGAGAAGAGAAGACTCCCTGGAAAAGACCCTAATGTTGGGAAAGATTGAGGGTACAAGAAGAAGGGGACGACAGAGGACAAGACAGAGGACAAGACGAGACAGCGTTCTCAAAGCTACCAATATGAGTCTGACCAAACTGCGGGAGGCAGTGGAAGATAGGAATGCCTGGCGTGCTCTGGTCCATGGGGTAACGAAGAGTCGGACACGACTAAACGACTAAACAACAACAACGTTGAAGCAGAGAAAGAAAGGACAAAGGCAAAATTAGCAGCTGAACAGGCCAGAATCGCAGCTGACATTCAGTTAGCACAGATACAGTTTGAGAGAAATATGGCAGAGAGAGAGAGAGCAGATTAGCTCATGTGGAAAACGAAAGACCAGATTAGCCCAAGAAGAAAGAGACAGGGAGGCAAAGATGACCCATGAAAAAGACATGTTTCTTTTAAGAATGGAGGAAATGAAGCTGAGAGCAGAACTGCCACATCCATTGGTGGGGGTTGGAGACTTTACCTCAGCTAATGTCAAGAGATTTCCTAAGTACGTCAAAGGTGATGATGGACAGGCATTCCTGTTTAGTTTTGAACGGACCTGTAAGGACTTAAATATTCCTGAGGAAAACTGGATGCTGTATTTATGCCCACAGATATGTGGAACTTTGAGTGAAATATATTTAAGAGAAGATGAAACCTCTGATTACCTCACATTCAAAGAAAGAGTGAAAGTGCAATTTTGTTTAACTGCAGAGCAAAGTAGAAAAGCCTTTTGTGACATTAAAAGAATGGAGCCAGGGTGAGAAAGTGCTATTGCACCGTCTCAACAGGATTCAACCTCAATCTGTTAGCCGCCATCCATCCTCCAAACACCTCCAGATACTCACACAGGGCCTTCACCACCTTCACTGGTTCTGATTTAAAAGAGAGGTAGAGCTGGGTACCATCCTCATACTGATGAACACCCAGCCCAAACCCCCAGATGATCTCTCCCAGCAGCTTCATATAGATGTTAAAAAGCATGGGGAGGGGAGGACGGAACCCTGAGGTACCCCACAAGTGAGAGCCCAGGGGTCTGAACACTCATCCCCCCCCCACCACTTTTTGAACACGGCCCAGGAGGAAGGAGAGGAACCACTGTATAACAATGCCCCCAGCTCCTCTAGCCAGTCCAGAAGAATGTCATGGTCGAGAAATCCAGCAGAACTAGGAAACATCTAGACAACAGATCAGCTAGACAAACAGCTAAACAACAGATCATTGACCAGCACGACCAAGGCAGTTTCAGTCCCATGGTGAGGCCTGAATCCCAATTGGAAGGGATCCAAATGGTCCATATCCTCCAGGTGTGCTTGGAGTTGTTCAGCAACTACCCACTCAATCACTTTGCCCACGAATCGAAGATTTAAGACTGGGCAATAGTTGGCCATATTGTTGTTGTTGTTGTTTAGTCGTGTCCGACTCTTCGTGACCCCATGGACCAGAGCATGCCAGCCACTCCTGTCTTTCACTGCCTCCCGCAGCTTGGTCAAACTCATGCTTGTAGCTTCGAGAACACTGTCCAACCATCTCATCTCCTTGTGCCCTCAATTTTCCCAACATCAGGATCTTTTCCAGGGAGTCTTCTCTTCTCATGATGTGGCCGAAGTATTGGAGCCTGAGATCAGGATCTGTCCTTCCAGTGAGCACTCAGGGCTGAGGTTTGATCTACTTGCAGTCCATGGGACTCTCAAGAGTCTCCTCCAGCACCATAATTCAAAAGCATCAATTCTTCGGCGATCAGCCTTCTTTATGGTCCAGCTCTCACTTCCATACATCACTACTGGGAAAACCAGCTTTAACTATACTGACCTTTGTTGGCAAGGTGATGTCTCAGCTTTTTAAGATGCTGTCTAGGTTTATCATCGCTTTTCTCCCAAGAAGCAGGCGTCTTTTAATTTCGTGACTGCTGTCACCATCTGCAGTGATCATGGAGCCCAAGAAAGTAAAATCTCTCCCTGCCTCTATTTCTTCCCCTTCTATTAGCCAGGAGGTGATGAGCTCAGTGGCCATGATCTTCGTTTTTTTGATGTTGAGCTTCAGACCATATTTTGCGCTCTCCTCTTTCACCCTCATTAAAAGGTTCTTTAATTCATCCTCACTTTCTGCCATCAAGGTTGTGTCATCTGCATATCTGAGGTTATTGATATTTCTTCCAGCAACTTGCCATAGTTTGCTGTGGTCAGTCAAAGGCTTTTGCATAGTCAATGAAGCAGAAGTAGATGGCTTTCTGGAACTCTCTAGCTTTCTCCATAATCCAGCACATGTTTGCATTTTGGTCTCTGGTTCCTCTGCCCCTTCAAAATCCAGCTTGGACTTCTGGGAGTTCTCCGTCCACATATTGCTTAAGCCTGCCTTGTAGAATTTTAAGCATAACCTTGCTAGCGTGTGAAATGAGTGCAATTGTGTGGTAGTTGGAGCATTCTTTGGCATTGCCCTTCTTTGGGATTGGGATGTATACTGATCTTCTCCAATCCTCTGGCCACTGCTGAGTTTTCCAAACTTGCTGGCATATTGAGTGTAGCACCTTAACAGCATCATCTTTTAAAATTTTAAATAGTTCAGCTGGAATATCATCACTTCCACTGGCCTTGTTATTTGCAGTGCTTTCTAAGGCCCATTTGACTTCACTCTCCAGGATGTCTGGCTCAAGGTCAGCAACCACACTACCTGGGGTGTATGAGACGTCCATATCTTTCTGATATAATTCCTCTGTGTATTCTTGCCACCTCTTCTTGATGTCTTCTGCTTCTGTTAGGTCCTTACCACTTTTGTCCTTTATTATGGTAATCTTTGTACGAAATGTTCCTTTCATATCTCCAATTTTCTTGAACAAATCTCTGGTTTTTCCCATTCTATTGTTTTCCTCTATTTCTTTGCATTGCTCATTTAAGAAGGCCTCCTTGCCTCTCCTTGCTATTTTTTGGAAATCTGCATTCAATTTCCTGTATCTTTCACTATCTCCCTCACAATTTGCTTGCCTTCTCTCCCCCGCTATTTGTAAGGCCTCGTTGGACAGCCACTTTGCCTTCTTGCATTTCCTTTTCATTGGGATGGTTTTCATTGCTGCCTCCTGTATAATGTAACAAGCCTCCATCCATAGTTTCTTCAGGCACTATGTCTAAATCTAAATCTTTAAACCTGTTTCTCACTTCCACTGTGTATT
Source organism: Podarcis pityusensis (assembly GCF_964106645.2). Classification (NCBI taxonomy): domain Eukaryota; kingdom Metazoa; phylum Chordata; class Lepidosauria; order Squamata; family Lacertidae; genus Podarcis; species Podarcis pityusensis. The sequence continues at coordinate 72,301 of NC_138045.1, read as the reverse complement.
CACAAGGGATTTGATTTAGATTGTATCTTACTGGCCCAGTGGTTTTTCCTACTTTCTTCAGTTTAAGCTTGAATTTTGCTATAAGTTGCTGATGATCTGAGCCACAGTCAGCTCCAGGTCTTGTTTTTGCTGACTGTATAGAGCTACTCTATCGTTGGCTGCAGAGAATATAATCAATCTGATTTCGATGCTGCCCATCTGGTGATGTCCATGTGTAGAGTCATCTCTTGTGTTGTTGGAAAAGAGTGTTTGTGATGACCAGCTTGTTCTCTTGGCCATATTAGCCGGATCCAAAGAAGTTTTTTTAAAGAAACGGTTTAATAACCATCTCTTTCAGCAGGTCTGGGAAGGGGCCTTCTCTGGCCAAAATTTGGGTCTAGGCTGCTCTTCTAGACAAGTAGAATGTTGCTGTTGTTGCTGTTAATTTTGTGTATGAATTGCTTCCTGATACAAATTTAGGCAATGCTGAAGATGCACCTCTTTACTTGACCTTTGACACCTGTGTGTTTTCAGGGCCCACCATATCCTTGTGAATGTAATATGTTTTAACTGTTTTTATTTCTGATTTTAAAATTGTTGTAATTCACACTTAAATCTGCTGGTGAAGGGTGGGTAATATATAAATAAATAATAATAATACTAAATCATAGGTCCATTCTGTCCAATTGTCCCCTTCTATCCCATGGCATAGGTTTTGTATACTTTTTGCGTACGTTTTGTATGTAAAATACACTTTCAAAGCATTCACCATTAAAATATGCATTTTGTTTGCATCCTTTATAAAAATATATATTTCTCTACACAGTTTTTGAGGACTGCAGAAAGTGAAGAAGTTGAATTCCAACTAGAGGTTGTGTTCACACACACAGTTGGGAGTTTCTGATCAGGTTGGTCCACTCCAAAAAGCAGGCTAAATGAATTCCTCGCATCCCTAGTTAAAATGCCTCTTAAATAAATATAAACAATTTCATGAAACATTCAGATACAGTATCTATCCTACTGAGTTATTAATGCTGATTGTTTAAACTTAAAAAAACCTAACAAGAACTTGCTGCTGCATAAATGAATTAATGGCTGTTTGTTATTTAATATAATTACCAGAGTGAGGATATGCATAAATTTAATGCCTGCAATATTTCTTTTCTAATATGTAGTTTATGTCTACATTGTTTCAAATATGCATATTGATATGTTACACTACAAGCCTAAACCATGCTGAAAACTGGCTGATGGGGTTTCAGATGACACAGAAGTGTTCTCCAAGATACCAAGAGAGGATCTGCCATTGGGCCGGCATCTGCCCTAAAGACCCCTGGTATACCTGTGGAAAGTTCCACAGGCAGGCGTGCCAGCTTGGCCCTGCGACCATGGGTGCCTGGGGCCATGGGTGCCACGCAGTGTCATTTAGAATGAGGAAACCTGTAGAGCCTGAGGGTGCCATTCCTTTCTAGGCAGCCTCTAGGCCATGGGTCTGTGGTTTGTGGGGGTCAGATGATGGAGCAGTGGATATGAAAACAATACACCTCGAATTACAAATGGCTCATGTTACAAATGCTTCAGGTTACAAACTCCACTAACCTGGAAGAGTTACCTTGAGTTGAGAACTTTGCCCCAGGATGAGAACAGAAATGGTGTGCCAGCGGCGCAGCAGCAGTTAGAGGCCCCATTAGCGAAAGCACGCCTCTAGTTAAGAACAGTTTCAGGTTAAGAACAGACCTCCAGAACGAATTAAGTTCGTAACTAGAGGTACCATTGTACTACCTCTGTACACACTAAGCTAGTTCCCATACATACTCACACTCCCCTTTCTATCCTCATCCAGGCAGCCAAGAAGCACCATAAGAGTTCAAGGACACATTCTAGGCAGGCAGAAATGCTGGCATGCTCTCCTACATTTCACTGATGAAAATAGGGACCGTCTATTCCATCACCACCATCATCATTTTATTATTTTATTATTTATACCTTGCTCATCCAGCAGGGTTGTGCTAGCCACCACATATATAAAAACATAATAAAACATTAAATATTTTTTTAAACTTCCCTATACAGGGCTGCCTTCAGATGCCTTCTAAAGGTTGTATAGTTACTTGTCTCCTTGGCTTGGGGGTTGCATAACTCCAGTGCTTTTATTCTTAAAAAATGTTTAGGTGTACTCTCATTTTCCTACTCATATTGAAATACTGCCCCTCAATGAGGCCAAACTTAGATTCACAAAATGTTTAGGGGTATGCCTACCCCTGCTTCCCCCCCAGAAAAAACCCACTGCATAACTCCATATCCTCCAACATTTCTCCAGTGAAAATAGGGACGTCCTTAGGAAAAGCAGGACATTCTGGGATCAAATTATAAACTGAGACAGCTTCTGTAAATCCAGTACAGTCCCTGGAAAATAGGGACACTTGGAGGGTCTGCACTGTTGCACGTAAAATGGGGATGTGGCCTGGCAAGAGTCTCAAGGGCCAATCACATTCAGCACCTGGGCCTACAGTTCTGCATCCCTGTTTTAGAAGTACAGAAACACCTGCCTTCCTTTATATCCGATCGCCTGACTGTGAGCAGGTGCCTCCTGCACCTTACTGCTCCGCTTCCCTCATTAAGGTATTATTTCTCAGCCTTTCCCGCAGTTCTTCAAGGAATCAGCTCACAGAGCACAGCTAAGGGAGGGCTTTTTTATTTTAAATGGTCCCAAGGTGACTGCATTTAATGGTGAAGCTGTCCCTGCAGGCAAGCAGCTGCGCAGGGGCCTTTTACAAGCCTGGTTGTAAGGCGTGAGCTGTGTGAGGAATGCCTGTTTTCCATGGAGATGACATATTTCATTTTAAGCCTTATGTTGATTTAGGGGAGTAACTAAAGCTTTGTTGCACAAGGTTAAGAAGAGCAATTGCATAATGATATTTCCAGAGCAACTGCAGGCAAAGAGGAACTCATGGGACCATGGGACCAGGAGGGGGGGAGCAGCTGCCCCCGAAATCAAGTAACTTACCTAAATCAAGTAAATGAACTGACCAACTGTGTCACACATAACTCAGTAAAGCCCCCCCTCAATGAGAAGAGCCAGTTTGCTCCAGTCTGTAAGCCTTAGTAGGGATAGGAAATGGCTTTTGTAATTAGAGTGGCAAGTGACAGTTCCCTATCTGAAGGATTCAAGTCCAGGTTAAAGATAAAGAACCGTAAGAACGGAATGCAGGAGGTGCCCTAAAGCTGCCCACCAAACAGCCCCAGGACAGCTGTGTGACCTGGTGATACTTCTCCAAGATAAGATGGATTGTATGTTTGTTTAAAGGTAAAGGGACCCCTGACCATTAGGTCCAGTTGTGGCCGACTCTGGGGGGATTTCAGGGGGAGAGATGAAGTCTGCAATCCTGCTAGGGTGATCACTTGCACATGTCAAGAAGAAGGAAAAAAGAGGACAAAAGATCTGCGAAATCTTGCATTAAAAATTAGCATAAAAATTGCATTTGCTAATGTATATAGATGGAAGTCAATTTAGAAGGAATGTCTTTAATTTAAATGCAAATGCAACATCTCACCATAGTGAAGAAGGCTATGACCAGGTGATCTGTGTGCCTGCTCAGTCTGCTGTTCCACTACTCTTACGCAGCATCACTTACAAGTAAATAAGTGGACCTAAAATAAATGGACTCACACTGTTGGCCCTATTTAGTCTCATCCACACTTACCTTTCACCCTGCACTTTCTAGCTCTGCCCTTTAAAGTGCCGTATTGCTCCTTTTTTCCTTTACTGCTGAATCGGAACAAGTGGCAATTCAGGTTTTCCACTGCTCCAATTCAGCAGTAAAGAGAGGGTTTTCACGGGGAAAGTGCAATGTACTTGGACAGCACCTGTGCCTAGAAACATGGCACAAAAGGGAGTCTGGATGAGCCCTAAGGGTCCTTCAAATTTTAAATGTGGGGGAGAGATATGCGCCTCAGCTGATCAAACACTTGGGAAGCAATGTGTTAATTTGTTGAGCAAAGTCACATTGGCAAGCCTCAAGGGATCTTATCATGAAAGTAAGGCTCATATAATGGTTTCTAAGATTTGGATGGCTCACAGAGAGTTTCAGAATCTATCGCCTGCATTTCTCAAGAGCAGTACAGCCACTCCATGAGGTCACACAAACAAAGCCCTTCCCCTCACCTTCCCCTATGACTCAGCATAGCCTGCGTGTGACCAACTGGTCTAAACCACTTCATGGTGGTTTGCAACTGTGGCCTGCGGTGAGAGACTCCAGTAAACAGAAATGTTTCTACACACATTCCCTGAGGGAGGTCAGAACCAGAAAAGAAAAGTTGAAGTTTGGGGGTGGGAGGGAAGCATAGGAACACAGGAAGCTGCCCTACACTAAATCTATCTAGCTCAGTATTGTCTACACCGATTGGAAACAGCTGCCTGGTATAGGAAGGAGTCTTCCTCAGCTATACCTGGAGACGTTAAGGATTGAACCTGTGATCATTGCATGCAAAGCAGATGCTCTCCCATTGAGCTACAGCAACATTAGCATGATGCAACACCCAGGCAGGAGCTTTTGGTCCCTTTTAGGGGAAGCAAACTAAGGAGATGGTTCTGAGCCCAGAGAGGTCAGGGCCGTAGCCAGGGGGTGGCAAGGTGGGCGCCTGCCGGGGCACAGGTAGGGGTTGCAAAATCGGCTGCTGAGACCTTTCGCCCAGGCAGGACGCGGGAAAGCCCTGGCTGCACCCGTGCCCCTTGACCCTCCTATCAGCCGGGCGCCGCGGCTTGGCTGGCTGGGCAGCCTGGTGGAGCCTTTGCATGCCCCAGCCCAGCTCTGCCTCTCTCAGACCTCGCTTGGGGTCGGGACTGGGAAGCTCCACCAACCTCAGCCCCTAACACTGCCCAGCCCACCTCACTGCCCAACCCCCTGCCCCTCCGTTGTGTAAGTCTCTCGGATGGTGGGAATTCTCCATCAGGGCAGAAGCACCGCCTTACGACAGCGAAGGAAACTCCTCACAGGCTTTCCTGTGTTGGGAAATGGCCAACTGAATGCATTAGGTCAGCTACTCTGGCTACACCCCACAGAGAGGCAATGGTTTTCCTTCACTTTGGGAACAGCCAAAATACGCTCGTTCCCCCTGTAATAAACAAAAATCTGCCCTTATTCTCTTATGGGGGACACAAGAGCCCTTATAGAGTCCTTTGTAGGTTCTCCATTGGTCGGAGGAAAGAACAGAGGCCAACCAGAGATATTGAGAAGCAAAGCAAGGTGTGTCCACCCTCATATAGACATTTTAAATTGCCAGCCCTGGAGTCCAAGCCCACCACCAGAAACACCATATAATAATAATAATAATAATAATAATAATAATAATAATAATACTTTTTATATATACCCCGCCCTCCCCAGCCAAGGCTGGGCTCAGGGCGGCTAACAAGCAATAGTAAAAACAAGTTGAATGAATACAACTTAAAAACAAGATTAAAATACAACATTAAAATATTGAAACATTAAAATATTAAAATGCAGCCTCATCACAGGAGGAGAAAGGAAAAAGGAAAAAGAAAGGGGGAGGGAATCAAATTGGCTCCAAGCCAAAAGCGAGGTGGAACAACTCTGTCTTACAGGCCCTGCGGAAAGAAATCAGATCCTGCAGGGCCCTGGTCTCATGAGGCAGAGCGTTCCACCAGGCCGGAGCCAGTGTTGAAAAGGCCCTGGCTCTGGTTGAAGCTAATCTAACTTCCTTAGGGCCCGGGACCACTAGGGTGTTGCTATTTATGGACCTTGAGGCTCTCCGTGGGGCATACTGGGAGAGGCGGTCCCGTAGGTACGAGGGTCCTAGGCCGTGAAGGGCTTTAAAGGTCAAAACCAGCACCTTAAATCTGACCCTGTACTCCACCGGGAGCCAGTGCAGCTGGAAAAGCACTGGGTGAATATGCTCCCATTGCAGAGACCCTGTGAGGAGCCTCGCTGCAGTATTCTGCACCCACTGGAGTTTCTGGGACAGCTTCAAGGGCAGCCCCGTGTAGAGCAAATTACAGTAGTCAAGCCTGGAGGTGACCGTCACGTGGGTCACTGTGGCCAGGTCAGGGCGGGAAAGGTAAGATGAGGATGGCAGGACACTAGGAGTGCAGTTAACAAGAGGAAAAGAGAAACTAATATTGGTGGTATTCCCAAATGGAAATAAAACAAGATTCTTTAAAACACTGGAGGAAAAGCTATTGGAATATAAAAATGAGGACATGATTCTTATGGGGGACCTCGACGTCAGTAGAACAAGATAGAATGGAAAGGGAGGAAACATCTAAAGAAGGGAAACTTTCAAAATCCTTCTTCCAAATGAAGAAGACTTGAATCTAATTGACACCTGGAGAGATAAACATGTAGAAGAGAGACAATATGCATACTGTCAAGGCTGCCTCAGGTCTCAGCTCACAAAAGACCAACGCCAAGTTCTTCTTATATACAAAAGCGTTTATTGGAGTTCATCGTTTGCTTCACATCCGAGGCGCGCAGCCCCACGTCTGTTACGCTTAGACCGTTGAAGTCCCCTCTGAGTCAGTCCCTCCCCTGCACCAGTTTAAGAGGCTTGCGCTGCTCCACCTCTTCCTCTCTTTCCTTTTCCGCAGGGTCTTCCTGCCCGCTGGGGTTTCGCCCCTCCTGGATTCCCCTGACGCGGAATCCCCAGATTGCTCTTCCCCCCTCCTGCGGGCTTTGGGACCTGGCTCCTCCTCCGGGCTCCCTGTACTTCCGCGCGCCTCCACATTTGAACTTGGCGCGCGCGCCCAACCTCTAACCTTCCTTTTGACAGTTACACTACTCCCTTCACTACTCCCCTCCCCTTCCGGGAGGGTGGCTTGCTCCGACCTCCCTCCCTTCTCTGCTGCCGGAGCTGCTTCCCCTGATACACTGGAACCTCCACCCCCTTCGCTGCACTCTGGCGGGGAGGCTGGTCCTGACGCCCAGCTGCCACTTTGGGATCCCCCGCTGGCCCCCTGCTCCTGACACGTCCCCCCTGGGGCTCCCCTGGCCTTGACCACCGGCGCCCCCTTCTGGGAATCCTCTGATTCGCTGGAAAGACTCATGGAATCTCTTGAGTCATTGTCATCCTCTTCCTCGCTGTCCTGGGACTCATCCCCATCGCTCTCCATCTCCTGCCTACCCTGTGCCTCTGTCCCTGAACCCCTGACACATACTATTCAGAAGCCAGAAAATCTGCAGGCCAAATAGATGGAATATGGATTTTGAGTAACTTAAGGATATCAATTAAGAAATTTGAGATTCAACCCAAATCAATATCAGATCATAATCTGATGACGTTAGAATTAAGAAGTAATAAGAAGATATGTAAAAGATGGAGAATGAATGAAAGAATTCTAAATGATGATAAAATACTTCAAAAAGCCAAAAATGCATAAAAGAATTTTTTGAAATAAATATGGCTCAAGAGACAGATATTAAGAGTCATCTGGCATGCAGGAAAGGCCTTTATCAGAGGATTTTACATTCAACAAAACATAATACAAAAAAGAAATAGAGAAAAGAAATTAAATCAGATTAGGCAAGAAATAGCATTGAATGAGAATATATTGGTGAAAAATCAAAAAAACAAAATTGCAAATCAAAATATTAAAATATTACAATCTCAGTTTTCATCACTCTTAACTCAAGAGATAGAGAATAACATCAAATGGATGAAACAGAAATTTTGAGCTTGCAAACAAACCAGGTAAACTGGTGGCATGGCAGTTAAAAAATAAACAGAGCAAAACAAATGGATAAAATAGTCCAAGAAGGGAAAGTAATTGATAACCAAGAAGGAATAATCAATTGCTTCTTGGGTTATTTTCAAAATTTATGTAAGGCAGGAATAGAGGAAGAACAGGACACATTAAAGTATCTTCAAGGGACATATATCCCAAGAATAGCAGAAGACAAAATTGACCAACTAAATTCTCCAATTACTATGATGGAGATACATCTGGTCTTCTCACAATCAAAGTTGGGCAAATCTCCAGACCCAGACAGGCTATTGGCAGCTCATTACAAAAAATTGGAGGAGATAATAGCCTTAAGCTTTGAGATTTTCGCTGTCCCACGCTGCGTAGCTTACTTATGCATCCCTGTGTTTAGAGGGAGGCCAACATAAGCTAGAGACAGTTGCCTGGACGAATTTTCTTTTATGCTGGCTAAACATTTGTTTTTCAGCAGACAAAGATACTTTATTTAGTGAAGTTCTAGTTACAGATGGGTAGCCGTGTTGGTCTGCCATAGTCGAAATAAAAAAATTCCTTCCTGTAGCACCTTAAAGACCAACTAAGTTAGTTCTTGGTATAAGCTTTCGTGTGCATGCACACTTCTTCAGATACACTGAAACAGAAGTTGCCAGATCCTTCTATATATTGAGAAGGTGGGGAGGGGTATTACTTAGAAGGGTGGTGGGAATCGGAGATTGGCAGATAGCTGAGATGAGCCTGTTGACGACTCTTAACGACTGTAATAGGTCTTACAGGAAAAGGCAAGGGGTGAGAAGGTGAGAAATGGCTTAGTCATGTATAATGAGATAAGAATCCGATGTCTCTGTTCAGACCAGGTCTCTCCATTGTTTTAAGTTTGGTAATGAGTTGTAATTCAGCAGCTTCTCTTTCCAGTCTATTTCTGAAATTCCTTTGTAGTAAAACAGCTACTTTGAGATCTTGTATAGAATGTCCTGGGAGAAGTTACAGAACTTCTATAGTGAAGTTCTGTTAGACTCCTTCCCTTCCTCAGGGCTACAACTGTTTTGCACAAAGATACGGCAACTCAGACTCCACAGTTTTCATCTCTCTAAATTATCCATATCTTTCATTTCTTTACAAGTTATTTTTAAAGTCCAGCTAATGTTTTTATTTGTTTACAATGGTCTCCTAAGTAAGTTATGAATTTTTCCCATTCTTTTAAAAAGTCATTATCTTCTTGATTCCTCCCAGTCAGTTTTGCCATTTCAGCATACCGTATTTTTTGCTCTATAACACGCACCTGACCATAACACGCACATCGTTTTTAGAGGAGGAAAACAAGGGGGGGAATTCTGAATGAAACAGTGGATCATTTTTGTGCTTCATGCTGTGGCCACAGACATGTGATCCGATGGTGAATTTGGGGTGACCCAATGCAAAAATCCTGAGAATCCCTGTGGATTCATGCTTTGTAACCACGTTTTTGCACCATTGTGGCCCCAGGCAACAGTGGGTGCGTGATTTTTTTGGTGCAGGCTGTAGCCATGGACATGCTATGTGATCTGATGGTGAATTTGGGGTGACCCAATGCAAAGATCCTGAGGATCCATGTGGATCCATGCTTTGTAACCACGTTTTTGCACCATTGCAGCCCCAAGCAACAGTGGGTACGTGATTTGGGGGGGGGGCAGGCTGTAGCCATGGACATGCTATGTGATCTGATGGTGAATTTGGGGTGACCCAATGCAGAGATCCTGAGGATCCATGTGGATCCATGCTTTGTAACTACATTTTAAGTGGGGAGGGAAGGAAAAACACAGAAGGGACAAGGAGCATAAGAATGCAGGAGAGGGATTTAACGGGAGGGAGGAAAGAAAGGCAAAAGTCCCCCCACCCCACCCAAGCCAGCCCTCTCTCTCCCTCTCTCTCTCTCTCCCTCTCTCCCACCTGCATGTTTTCTGGCTGCCTGCGAGGAGCAGGGAGAGGAATTAGAAAGAAGGATGCTCTGCTTTCCCCTCTGCTTGCCTGGAGGGGAGGGGATTTGCCTGCTCTTTGTTCCATTTGAGCAAACACAGCAACGAAACACAAGTGGGTGGGCAGTAAGACCCTGAGGCAGAATGCAGGAAAGCAGCAACTTCCTCTTTTCAGGTTTCCCTTCTCCGACACGCAATTTGATTTTTGACTGATTTTTATTCCTGCGCTCGCCCTAGTCGGCTCCAGGGACCACACATTCGCTGAATAACACGCACAGACATTTCCCCTTCCTTTTTAGGAGAAAAAATCTGCGTGTTATACGGTAGTCCAGCAGTTTGGCTTGCCATTCTTTACTAGTCAGGACTGTTGATTCTTTCCATCTTTGGGCTAGTAGCATCCTTGCAGCTGTTGTCGCATACATAAACAGTATTTTCTTGTCTTTTGGGATATCAGAATCTGTAGTTCCTAATAGACAAGCTTCTGGTTTTTTAACTTTTTAAAAAACATTTTAAACATTTCTTTTCAATTCATTGTATATCAATTCCCAAAAAGACTTTGTTATCTTACATGACCACCACATACAATAAAAGGTACCCTCCTTTTCTTTACACTTCCAACAAATATTGGAGCTTGTTCTGTACATTTTAGATAACTTAGTAGGAGTCAGATACCGCGGGTACATCATTTTCATATAATTTTCTTTCAGCGTACAACATGCTGTGCATTTCAGATCTGTTCTCCATAGCCTCTCCCAATCTGCCATTTGTATGTTATCTCCTAAGTCCTTTGCCCAGTTTATCAGAGCAAATTTAACCTGTTCATCTTTTGTATGCCATTCTAGGAGCAGGATACACATTTTTGACAGAGTTTAAATTTATTTTCTAGAAGTTCTTTTTGGAATCTTGATATCTCATAACTAAAACCTCTCTTTTTGTCAGTCTTGAAGATATCATTCAATTGAAAATACTGTAATCAATCTGTTACTAGTTCCCTTGTTATTGTTATTTACTCGTGTCCGACTCTTCGTGACCCCATGGACCAGAGCACGCCAGGCACTCCTGTCTTCCACTGCCTCCCGCAGTTTGGTCAAACTCATGTTCGTAGCTTCGAGAACACTGTCCAACCATCTCGCCCTCTGTCATCCCCTTCTCCTTGTGCCCTCAATCTTTCCCAACATCAGGGTCTTTTCCAGGGAGTCTTCTCTTCTCATGAGGTGGGCAAAGTATTGAAGCTTCAGGATCTGTCCTTCCAGTGAGCACTCAGGGCTGATTTCCTTAAGAATGGATACGTTTGATCTTCTTGCAGTCCATGGGACTCTCAAGAGTCTCCTCCAGCACCATAATTCAAAAGCATCAATTCTTCAATGATCAGCCTTCTTTATGATCCAGCTCTCACTTCCATACATCACTACTGGGAAAACCATGGCTTTAACTATACTGGCCTTTGTTGGCAAGGTGATATCTCAGCTTTTGTGATGGCCTGGGATTCGGACTCGGAGGCTGAACCTGAGGAATCCCAGCCTGCACAGGATTCCCCACCTCCAGAACCAGCTGAGCCGGGGCTGGGGCTTGAGCCTGAAGGGTCCTCACCTGTGCTGGATCCTCAGGTGCAGGCACCAGCTGAGTCTGCTCTGGCTCCTGAGGAGATGGAGGACCCATTGCCTGCAGGTGCTCCACTCTCAGCCCCGTCAGGGGAAGCTGAGGTTGCCTCTGGGTCCGGTAACCCTCCAGCCTCTCCTGAGCTGCAGAGGCTCAGGGCAGAGAGGCGGAGGGAACTAAGTTCCTGCAAGAGGAGTGCTCGCCTCCAGGCCAGGAGAGGCAAGTCACCTGTGGCCCAGGATCGCCCTATGCCTCAGGGCAGATAAAAGCTAACCAGCCCCAGCCCCAAGTTGCGGGAGCAACATTGTTGCTAGCCAGTTCCTGCCTGCACCCTGTCCTGCCGGAGCTCCTGACCTCACCCGCCTTGGACCCAGCTTCAGCTTTGACGGTCTGCCTCCGGTGCACCCTTCGACCTTGGACTGGACTCAGACCTCGCCTCATGGATAACCCACGGACCAGCACAGCTTTTTAAGATGCTGCCTAGGTTTGTCATTACTTTTCTCCCAAGAAGCAGACGTCTTTTAATTTCGTGACTGCTGTCACCATCTGCAGTGATCATGGAGCCCAAGAAAGTAAAATCTCTCACTGCCTCCATTTCTTCCCCTTCTATTTGCCAGGAGGTGATGAGCTCAGTGGCCATGATCTTAGTTTTTTTGATGTTGAGCTTCAGACCATATTTTGCGCTCACCTCTTTCACCCTCATTAAAAGGTTCTTTAATTCCTCCTCACTTTCTGCCATCAAGGTTGTGTCATCTGCATATCTGAGGTGTGACGCGGCAGCTAAAAAAGCCAATGCAATTCTGGGCTGCATCAATAGGAGTATAGCATCTAGATCAAGGGAAGTAATAGTGCCACTGTATTCTGCTCTGGTCAGACCTCACCTGCAGTACTGTGTCCAGTTCTGGGCACCACAATTCAAGAAGGACACTGACAAACTGGAACGTGTCCAGAGGAGGGCAACCAAAATGGTCAAAGGCCTGGAAACAATGCCTTATGAGGAACGGCTAAGGGAGCTGGGCATGTTTAGCCTGGAGAAGAGGAGGTTAAGAGGTGATATGATAGCCATGTTCAAATATATAAAAGGATGTCACATAGAGGAGGGAGAAAGGTTGTTTTCTGCTGCTCCAGAGAAGCGGACACGGAGCAATGGATCCAAACTACAAGAAAGAAGATTCCACCTAAACATTAGGAAGAACTTCCTGACAGTAAGAGCTGTTCGACAGTGGAATTTGCTGCCAAGGAGTGTGGTGGAGTCTCCTTCTTTGGAGGTCTTTAAGCAGAGGCTTGACAAACCATATGTCAGGAGTGCTCTGATGGTGTTTCCTGCTTGGCAGGGGGTTGGACTCGATGGCCCTTGTGGTCTCTTCCAACTCTATGATTCAATGATTCTATGATTCTATGAGGTTATTGATATTTCTTCTGGCAATCTTAATTCCGGTTTGGGATTCATCCAGCCCAGCCTTTCGCATGATGAATTCTGCATATAAGTTAAATAAGCAGGGAGACAATATACAGCCTTGCCGTACTTCTTTCCCAATTTTGAACCATTCAGTTGCTCCATATCCAGTTCTAACTGTAGCTTCTTGTCCCACATAGAGATTTCTCAGAAGACAGATGAGGTGATCAGGCACTCCCATTTCTTTAAGAACTTGCCATAGTTTGCTGTGGTTGACACAGTCAAAGGCTTTTGCATAGTCAATGAAGCAGAAGTAGATGTCTTTGTGGAACTCTCTAGCTTTCTCCATAATCCTGCGCATGTTTGCATTTTGGTCTCTGGTTCCTCTGCCCCTTCAAAATCCAGCTTGGACTTCTGGGAATTCTCCGTCCACATACTGCTTAAGCCTGCCTTGTAGAATTTTAAGCATAACCTTGCTAGCGTGTGAAATGAGTGCAATTGTGCAGTAGTTGAGGCATTCTTTGGCACTGCCCTTCTTTGGGATTGGGATGTAGACTGATCTTCTCCAATCCTCTGGCCACTACTGAGTTTTCCAAAATTGCTGGCATATTGAGTGTAGCACCTTAACAGCATCATCTTTTAAAATTTTAAATAGTTCAGCTGGAATATCATCACTTCCACTGGCCTTGTTATTAGCAGTGCTTTCTAAGGCCCATTTGACTTCCCTTATCTCTTCAAAATCTTTTAGTTTTAACTGATTTTCCACTTCAGTTAGAAGCTCTCTATGTCAGCCAATTACTTCTCATGTTCACTTTTCTCAAAGATATTGCTTCCAAAAGAGGAAAGCCACCAGGGTGTTTTTTGCTCAAATAATTTTTTATAATTTTCCTCTACCCTAAAGATTGATTTTCTTCTTATATGATTCTGAAATGCTTTATGGAGCTTTGGTTTTTCATACCATAGGTATGCATGCCACTCAAATCTATTATCATGCCCTTCTAAATGTCCTTTCCAGCATAATCCAGTCCCGAATCCAGCAGGTAAAGGATGCTTCATAATAAGGTTTTAAATGTGGTAGTGTGAAACCTCCTCTCTCTCTTGCGTCTGTTAATAATTTTTATTTTATCCTTGGTTTTCCCCCCTGCCAGATAAACCTGGATATGTCTTTTGCCATTGCTCAAAGCATCTGGCACTGCCTATTACCAGGGCTGATTGAAATTAAAAGCACATTCATTTAAATCGCTGATATTCTTCTCCAAAATGATAAGTTCATTCTTCCCCATATCTCTAAATCTCTTATTATTTCTTTCCATACTTTCGCATAATTGTCTTTAAATACATTAATATTTTTAGCTGTTAACCAAACTCCTAGATATTTTACTTTTTTATGTATAACCAAATCTGTTTTCTGTTGTAATTCCTTTCCCCCCCTTGCTCTGTCATACTTTTTACCTAACACTTAGACTTATTTAAATTTAATTTAAAACCTGCAACCTGCCCAAAGTTCTGTATCTTTTTTAAAACTTTCGGTAGAGTATTTTTAGGATCTTCCACTGTGATTACAAGGTCATCCGCAAAAGCTTTTAGTTTACCAAATTTACATTTCAATCCAGTTTCCACTTATCCCCCAAAGAGCTCAAGGTAGTGCACACAGTTCTCCCCTCCCTCATTTTACCCCCAGTACAAACTAGTGAGGTAGGCTAGGCCTATAACTGATGACTGGCCCAAGGCCATCTGGGGAGTTTCATGGCTGAATGGGGATGTGAACCTGGTCTCCTATATCCTAGTCCAACACTAACCACTACACCACATTTGCTCCCCACATTTGGAGTTTTATTCCTACAGCAAAGGGGTTTATAAATTTAAATAAATTTGTATAAGTCACATTTTTTTCCCTTTCCAAATTCCGGCTGTGAAAAGTTAAAGTGCGGCTTATATTTGTGGCCTTATGGCATTGCTGATGAAACAGTTGCCCAGGAGGGCCATCAGGGTTGCAGGACAATGGCTCCCCCCTCCCCCCACAAGCAGCCTGGGAGCGTAGGCAATGGTGCACTGCCCACCCTCGACTCCCAAGCCTCCTCCAAGCTGTCAAGGAAGGGGAAGAGGCTGCCAGCAAAGCGGCATGGCTCCCTCCTCCCCCCGGAAGCAGCCCGAGAGCGTGGGACAACAGCCCGCAGCCCGCCCGCCACTCCCAAGCCTCCCCCAGCCCTGGCTTGGGGAGGTAGTGCCAGGAGTGCCAGAAGGTGGTAGTGTCGGGAGGCAGGCGCGCAGCATGCTCAGAACTGAGCGCCAGCACCGGCTTGGGGAATGGAGTGCCGAGCACCAGCACAGGCCGCCCCCCGGCCCCCATATTGCCAGGAGGCTTGCGTATAGTGTGCTCAAAATTGAGTGCCAGCACCGGCTTGGGGGGGTGGCGCGCGCCAAGTGCTCCCCTGTCCCCATTCAGGGCAGTAGTGCTGGGAACCGGGCTGCCCCCACAAATAAGCCTTGAATTTTAAAGGTGTGGCTTATTTGCGGTTGTGTCTTATATTTGGACCAATACAGTAATGACTGAAACTATGATCAGATACAAACTGGGGGCAGTCTTCAACTAAGGAACAACAGAACCTTCTCCCCTCTCCTCCCTGTTTGCCACAGACCCTCCCCAAATCTGCTCCAAAGAGATTTAGGGGACTACGGTTTGTTGTGCAAGCCAAAATCCTTATACTGGCAGCATGCATTTGTTGCACATGGTTCTATTGGGGAAATTATGCCCTTGCAAAAACAGCACATCTGCTTTTGCAGATGAATGTTCAGAATGTGATGCCACTTTTTGGCAGAAATGCTTCTGGAAATTGCAGCAAGCATTTCATCAGTCCCTAAGCACCATCCCGCTGGGGTGCATGAACAGCTTCTGCAGCTCATCAAGATCCTGCAGATTCAATTGTCTGGCCTTGACCAATTGAGTGCATTCTGGAGAGAAGAAAACAAGCTCTCCCTATTATGCTGTGCTATTCCCCAGACATTTTCATTATCCAAGACATGGTGCCCATCGAACAGTGCCTTGTACTAAAAGCCACTGCTGTCAAATTATGTTAGAAGGAATAGGGAGAAAGCAGAATGCTCCACAGTTAATCCTGTCACCTGGAAAATCAGAAGATAAATATAATTTTGTAATTTTTCAAATTAAATCAAAGGCTGTTCTCTGTACTGACAAGTTAATCCAGTGCAGTTCCACTCAACCATTACTCTGCTGGGCTGGTCTTGGTTCACAGTGGGAGCTATTCTGGTCTCTGTGTGTACTTTTCATTGTTTAGGGCAGTGATTTCCATTCACGTTGCAAATGGTCACTGTGATTATCCATTAAGATAGGGGTAAGGAACTTTTCTCCACCTAAGGCCACACACCCTCATGGGCCACCTTCAAGGGCCTTATACCAAAGGTTGAAGTGAGAAATTTAACTTGGTAAAGAGGCCAGTGTCTACACCCACATCTGTATTCACCAACCAGACAAACATGAGGCATGATTAGAGTTCAAGAACGCACTGCAGCCTGGCAAGGACACCTAGGAGGGTGTGAAACAAGGCCAGAGAGAGGGTGTGGCTAGCTAGTTGGGCTGGGGAGTGTTATGGGTCACATAGAAAAAGGTCAGAGGGCCACCCTTGGCCCCTGGGCTTGAGCTCCCCACCCATGCATTTAAGAGGAGGCTAATATGTTGGTTTGGTTTTTAAGATGGTTTTGGTTTTTTGATCGTCTTCTAAAGCAACTACTCTATTCCGAACTTTAAAATGGAAAGTGTAATGCTGGTGGTCAACAAAAGAAACAGTTAAAGACTGTCTCAAGGCAAATCTTTAAAAATGTAGTATAAACAGTGACAACTGGGAAACATTGGCCTGCGAGCACTCCAGTTGGAGAACAGCCTTTACCAAAGGTGTCATGGGCTTTGAAGACACTCAAACTCAGGACGCAAGGGAGAAACATGCTAAGAGGAAGGCATGCTCGGCAAATCCACACCGTGATCAACTCCAGCCCGGAAACCAATGTCCTCACTGTTGAAGGATGTGTGGGTCCAGAATTGGCTTCCACAGTCACTTACGGACTCATTGTTAAAGCCATGTCTATGGAAGACAATCTTACTCAGCTATGAGTGATCGCCAAAGAAGATGGGCCGCATAGAAAAGGTCAGAGGGCCACCCTTGGCCCCTGGGCTTTAGCTCCCCACCCAGGCATTTAAGAGGATGCTAATATGTTGGTTTAGTTTTTAAGATGATAAACAGCCTTTGTTATTCTGCCTAGAAACTGTATCACATGGCTTCTGTGGTTTCATCATTTCATTTCTCCCCTTTTTGCATTCCATTTCATATATGATAGTGGGAACTGTGTTGCTTTGCCAACTGAGCAGTCTAAATCCTAACATTTGTGAGTAGTCTTGCAACCATTTTTAATTTGGATACTTGCATGCAAGTTGACAGAAACTAATCCCCCCTTAACCATAAAGCTCACTGGGTGATCTTGGGCTATTCACCATTTCCCAACCTTACCTACCTCACAGGGCTATTGTGAGGATAAGATTGAAGGCAGGGAAAAGAGCCACCTTGAACTCCTTGATTGAACAGTAGGATTTAGATTTGTTTAATATAAGAACAACTTATTTTTATTTTATTATATAACATTTGGGGGGTGTTAACCATCCTTAGACCTCAAAAATGGCAAGCTGTTCTTACCCAGGACTCAGCTATACAGCTGCAAATAAAACATATGCGTTGTAAAGTGCAGTATACAAATGTGACACTGGATGTCAACAGTGAGCTATGCCAAATTCAATGTATTTTTCAAAAGGTTTTTTTAAAAAAACATTTTCACAGCATTTTGTGTGTGTGTAGATTCCACCCCAGAGTTGATTCGCACCTACATGCACATCACTTGATGTGCGCATCATCCAGTGACAACTTGATTTGCATGTTCAAACATGCCATTAAAGAAATAAATGAAAACCACAGGTAGAACAGTCAGATTGGTCCGAAACACAACAGTGTTCCGTGGAGTCAGAGCCATACAGAGAAATCAAGGTGTGAACCAGCCATATGTTATATCACGTTAGTGTTTGCTTTCCATGGATCCACCTGAAAGTGGTATTAAATGCACTGCATTCCTTCCACATAAGGAGCTGAAGGGTGTATCTTTCTCCTCCTCTTCTTGTTATCCTCAGACCAATCCTGTTAGGTAGGTTAAGCTGAGAGATCACCCAGTGAGCTTCATGGCTAGCCCTAATCCAACACTCTCGCCATTACATCACACTGGCTCTCAAATTAATGTTAAAGCTAATTATGCTAGTAGCCATTCTCACCATCTCTTACAGAAGCAATGTGTTTGTACATTTAGCTGAAGAAGTACTTTTAAAAGCTCTCCTTGAACCTTTTGTCTGCTCTGCTTACTTGCTTCTAGCTGCCTATAGGTTTCCAGGTTCAATTCAAAGTGCTGGTTCTAATTTATAAACCTATGCATTGGGACCCCAGTATTTGAAAGAATACCTTTGCTGCAGTCAACATGCCTGTACCCTTCATTCACCATCTAAGGCCCTCCTCTAATGCATGAAGGGGTTATGAAATATACTCAGAGTCGAGCGTGGATTTCATGCTCTTTATTCAGCTCATAGTGGTGAGGAGGAATGAAAGTTTCCCCAAAGTATCTGCTTTATATACATTATTTACACAATGGGCTGCACGTGACAACGTGATTGGCTAATTCCAGAATTCTCCTGTAGGCCAATCAGGTTGTGGATTCACTTCCATCTGGAGCTGGATTGGGTGGCTCCTGCAGACCAATCATACTGCTGCATTGTTCTAGGACCAATCAGACTGCTGCATTCTGAATCCTATTGTTCTAGGACCAATCAGACCGCTGCATTTTGGATCCTATTGTTCTAGGACCAATCAGACTGCTGCATTTTGGATTCTATTCAACTCAGTACATAACACCCCTCCCCTCTAAGTTCCAGTCCTGCCCGGGAGGTCGCATTTATAGTCCTCAAGGTACGCCGGTGGCCTACGTGTGCGTTGCGGCCTGGGGTGTTCCCTGGTCCGGGGTTCAGGTTCTGGCTCGTGTTCCAAGGATGCTGGCTGTGATGGGGCTGTTTGGTCTGGCGCAACCAGCTCGCTTAGTCATGGTTCTGATTCCAGTGTCCTTTCGGCCTCGCGGGTCCTCTCTGTATTTACTGGTTCTGCCTCTCCTGCTTGCCCCTCCTGCTCTACAGGCCTCACTTCCCCACTGTTCCGTTGGGACTCCTCTGACCTGTCCTCCTCCTGGTTTTCTCCTGGGAATCGTCGCCGTGTCTGGTCACAGTGGCGGCGCCAGCATTGCCCCCCATCCGTTAGCACCTCGTATGACACAGGGCCAGTGACCCTGGTGACTGTGGCGGGTACCCATGCTGGGCCTGCCCCAAAATTATTTGCGTACACTGGGTCCTGGGCCACAAAGGTCCAGGGGTTCCTGCTTTCCCCCACCACTACCTCATCCTGAGCTTTATCGGGGTGAAGGTGGTCCAGTCTGATTGCAAGGTGCCGACCCAATAGTAGTTCAGCGGGGCTCCAGCCAGTCGTTGAGCTGGGGGTGCTGTGCTAGAAGGAATGTGGCAAGGCAGTACTCCCAATCCTCTTGCGTCATGTGGCGGATGGTGTCCTTCGTGGTCCGCACCATGCGTTCTGCTTGGCCATTGGTGGCAGGGTGGAATAGCGCTGAGCAGATGTGGCAGATGGCATTCTGCGCTGTGAAGGTTTGGAATTCTGACATAAATGTGGTTCCGTTATCTGAGACAAGAGTGTCAGGGAGCCCGTGGGTTGCAAACAGCCTGCGTAGTACCCGGATGGCTGCGGACGTGGAAGTGGACGGTACCAGTGCGACTTCCAGCCATTTGGTGTAGGAGTCCACCACTATGAAGAATGTTTTCCCCTGAAAGGTGCCAGCGAAGTCCACATGCAGGCGTGACCATGGTGCTCGGGCGAACTCCCAGGACTGGACTGGGGCCCTTGGGGGATCTGGGCAGGATTCTTGGCTGGCAGTGTTTGACCCAGGCCTCTATCTCTCTGTCAATCCCCGGCCACCACACATAACTCCTGGCAAGGGCCTTCATTCTCACTACCCCTGGGTGTGTCTCGTGTAGGGCTGTGAGGACCCTTTTGCGGAGGGGCTGGGGAACAACGACCCTGCTTCCCCATAACAGGCACCCCTTGTGGGCTGACAGTTCATGTTTGCAGGTTGTGTAGCCCGCGAATTCTGGCCCGGGGCTGCTGCTGGGCCATCCCCTCCACACCCAGTCCAGGACCCGGGAGATGACCCTATCTTTCTTGGAATGGTGTGCAACTTCTTGTGCCTGAATGGGGCGATCGGGAAGCAGCTCCAGGCTCATAACCTCTTGAGCGGGTGCTGGGTTGGGGCCTGTTTCTGGTAGTGGTAGCCTGCTGAGGGCGTCCACGTGGCCCATCGCCTTCCCAGGGCGGTGAATCAGTGCATACTGGTAGCTGGCAGGGAAAATTGACCACCTGAGGATGTGAGGAGACAGCACTTGGGGGGTCTGCTTTTCAGTGGCAAACAAGCCAAGCAATGGCTTGTGGTCAGTCACCACGGTAAAGGGCTGCCCGTACAAGAAATCATGGAATTTTTTTACTCCCTTCACGATTGCCAGACCCTCCTTGTCGATTTGCGAGTAGTTCGATTTGCGAGTAGGTTGCGTTGAGTGTCTGGGAAAAGTATGCCACCGGCACCTCTCTTCCATCCGGGAGTTGGTGTCCCAGGACAGCGCCGATGCCATAGGACGAGGCGTCGCATGCTAGCACCACTGGCAGCCTCTCGTCGAAGTGTGCCAAGACCGAGTTTGAGACGAGCAAGTCCTTGACTGCCTGGAATGCGGCCTCCTGGCGCTGGCCCACACCCAAGGGGCCCGCTTGTCCAGGAGTCTGTGTAGGGGCTCCGCTACCGCCACCCTGTGGGGAAGGAAGGAATGGTAAAAGTTCAATAGTCCTAAGAAGGCCTGAAGTTCAGTCTTGCTCTTGGGTGCTAGGGCATCACAAATGGCCCGTACCTTGTCCCCAGTCGGGTGGACCCCTTCTGCGTCCACCATAAATCCCAGAAAGTCCACCTGAGGCACTCCTAGTAGACATTTTTCCCGCTTCACCTTGAGACCTGCCATCTGGAAACAGTGCAGAACGGTGCAGAGGCGGTCCTCAAACTCCTCTGGTGTGGACCCAGCAATCAACACATCATCGTAGAAGGGAGTGACGCCAGGAATCCCTTTAAGGAGGGAGTCCATTAGATTCTGGAATATTCCTGGTGCCACGCTGACACCGAATTGCAGCAGCTTTACCCTGAACGCTCCTCTGTGCATCACAATCGTCTGTGCCTCTGCTGTGGCCTCATCTACCGGCATCTGTTGATATGCTTGGGCCAAGTTCAGCTTGCCAATTTTTTTTGACCCAACCAGGGTGGCAAGGACATGGCTGACCACTGGCACTGGGTATGCATGGGCCATGAGGGCCTTGTTTATGGTACATTTGTAGTCTGCATAGATGCAGACCGGTTAGGCTTGACGGGTGTGACGATCGGGGTTTCCCAGGGGGGCATTAGGCACAGGCTCCATGAGCCAGTCCAATTTCTCATCTATACGGGGTTTCAGGGCGAACGGGACCCGGCGGGCCTTGAGCCTGACAGGTCGTACTGCGGGGTCAAGCTGTAGAGCAATGGGGGGCGTATACTGTCCCAATTTCCCATCGAAAACCCCCGGAAATTCCTTGCATATGGCGTCCACGTCCACTTGTAAGCTAGTGCAGTTCACCCCAGTGATGGCTAGCCCCAGTGATCCAAACCATGCCAATCCCAGTAAGCTAATGTAGGGGCCCTTGACCACAAGCAAGTCCAGTTGCTGTGTCCGCCCTCAATATTGCACCCTGAATACGTTTCTGGAAGTCCCGGATGGTGAATGGGGCCGGCCCGAGTTTGGGACCCCCACTAGGACACAGTTTCCTTAAGGTCCTTGCCGAGATTATGGATAGTGTTGAACCCGTGTCAAGCTCCATGTGGCACGGGGCCCCCTCTATCTGTACTTCTACATAATTTTTCTCTATGTTGGTATACCTGGAAGTCCATGAGCTCCGACGAGTTGCCTTGGTGTGTTGGGCCCCGGGACCTGGGGCTCTTGGATTGGTCATCTGATGCCTGGAGTCGGGTGGGCCGAGCCCGACACACCTGGGCAATGTGTCCCAATTTTCTGTACTGCCTGCACTCTGCATTGCGGAAATGGCAGGTCCTCCTCTCATGACTCTCCCCACAGCTTCCGCAGTTCCCTCCTTCTCGTCGAGGCAGCTGTGGTCTGTGCGCTGTTTGAGTGCGCTGCTGTACTCGGTGCACCTCCTCCCTGTCAGATCCTGAGTCGTTGGTGAGGTCTTTGTGGTGGACCTTTGGTTGGGAAGGCAGGCTCGGCCGTGCCTCTTGCGTCAACCTCTTGGCAGCTTCCGTTGCCAGGGCCTCCTCCAGAGCAACCTGGAACGTTAGGTCCTTCTTAGCATAGAGGCGTCGTTGCAGCTTCTCATCCTTCAGGCCACCGACGAGGCGGTCATAAAGCATGTTCTCCAACTCTGAGAAGTTGCAGAACCGGGAGGCTTGGTGGAGAGAGGTCACAAACCCAGTTATGGTTTCCCCAGGGGCTTGCCACTTTGCATAGAAGGTATTTCGACGAGCCACCACTGAGGGCTGCGGCGAAAAGTGCCCCTTCAGCCGTTCCATTATTGTTTTGTATGGAACAGTAGCGACGTCTTCAGGCACAAGGAGAGCCCGGGCGATTTCAAATGTCTCCTCTCCGCAGATGCTGAAGAATATTGCCCTCTTCTTGGCGTCTTCTTCGTCGGTGACCCCTTTGGCTTCTAGGAGGAAGGTGAAACGGGAGGCGTACGCTTCCCAGTCTCCGGAGGCTGGGTTAAACGGCGAGAGCTGCTGTCGGTTGCCATTCTGAGTTCCTTGGGTCCCGGAGCTGAAGCCTGGATACACAGTGCGAGGCAGCAGTGCGGCAGGTGGCTGTGCTGCGGTGCTGTGTGTGGCGGTCAGCTCAGCAGGACCTTCGTCACCAGTGAAATATACTCAGAGTTGAGAGTGGATTTCATGCTCTTTATTCAGCTCATAGTGGTGAGGAGGATTGAAAGTTCCGCCAAAGTATCTGCTTTATATACATTATTTACACAATGGGCTGCACGTGATTGGCTAATTCCGGAATTCTCCTGTAGGCCAATCAGGTTGTGGATTCACTTCCATCTGGAGCTGGATTGGGTGGCTCCTGCAGACCAATCACACTGCTGCATTGTTCTAGGACCAATCAGACTGCTGCATTCTGAATCCTATTGTTCTAGGACCAATCAGACTGCTGCATTTTGGATCCTATTGTTCTAAGACCAATCAGACTGCTGCATTTTGGATCCTATTGTTCTAGGACCAATCAGACTGCTGCATTTTGGATCCTATTCAACTCAGTACATTAACAGGTTAAGACCATAGAGTAAGCTCTGTCCTGCCAGACTTAGTGAGGCACTGTAACTATGCCCGGTTTTACTGCCTGTTCAACTTTTTCTGAATGCTGAAAAGCACATGGATCTGACCGTTGAGAGTGCCATGGTCAGATCACTTTCTGGTGCAACTGGACTTCTATAAACAACTATCTGACTTTTAGAAGACATCTGAAGGGCACCCTGTTTTGGGAAGGTTTTTTTTGGAAATTATTATTATTATTAGCAAATCATTTTTTACTTACCAAATGTGTGGTCTTTTTCTATGCTAGGGGAAGTGGAAAGTTTTGGAACTCACAAGGGCATGCTGTTAAAAGTATATATTTCCATGCTTTGCTTTGCTGCATGTTTCATATTTTAAATCTCTCACCAAAGAGTACTTGCCCCAAACCTGGATCTTGGCATCCAGGGAATTCTCCGTAATATACTTATTTTCCCTTGCACCAACAGATCCAACAGATCCAGCAGTCTCTTCTTATATTCTTCTGTTCTCCTTCTGGCTTGTAGGGATGTGTATAGATGCTAGGAGATGATATATTTATTAGATATTATTCTTCCTTCCTCATGTTTGTGAGTTCAGCAGAGTGCATCCCTTTGCAGCTTAAAGGGAAGCTTAGATAGGCCAGTTTTAGCCTTTTGGTTTAAGTAATCCAGGATGCTTTAAAGCAGTTTTAGTTGATGTGGATCTTGCCCTCTCTTGGCAGTTGAAGCAGAATCTGTTGAAGATGGCACAATGCCTTTGTAAATTTCAAAGCCAGCATCCTGCCATCCTCTTTCATCAATGTACTCTGTGAAGTCACTTCCCATACTGGAAACTCTCCTCTGTTCCAGACAATTTCTTTGACTTTTCTGCCATGAAATGACACCTTCTCAGGTGGTTGCAGGCATTCATCACAATTAGCAGGAGCTCTAACATGTGGTGTTTTTTTAAAGTAAATACAACCAGCTTTGAACTCTGCCTGCCCCTGCAGTGTTTCCCTGATCTGATGCAATTCGTGTGCAATTTATTATGCTTGTAAAAACACGCATTCTCAGCAAGCACTTGCATATTTTTTATTGCTTGCAGCCATGCCTGCTGTGATGGGAGCTTTCCAGTCCTTAGTTGTCAGCAGCCTAATGAACCATGTGTATGATGAATAAATGCACACAAATTGACACAATATGGAATGTTCTCTATTTGACTGCTTGGCCATTAGCAAGCCTTCACCCTCTTATTGCTCTTATTGCCCATAATTCTGGAGTGAGAATGACTATTTAATAAGCACTGCACTCTTTAGAATTTCATTAATTGGATTGTTCCCTGTGCTTTGGGAAATGACCCTGCTCATCCTCTTATTCCAAACCACCTTCTTCCTAATGAAAATGCTAGGCATCTGTGTTTCCTGCTTATCCCTTTCCTCTTTTTTCTTCAGCAACGCCCCCGCCCAGCACATTCTATGCAAAACTAGAATCATAGAATCATAGAGTTGGAAGAGACCACAAGGGCCATCGAGTCCAACCCCCTGCCAAGCAGGAAACACCATCAGAGCACTCCTGACATATGGTTGTCAAGCCTCTGCTTAAAGACCTCCAAAGAAGGAGACTCCACCACACTCCTTGGCAGCAAATTCCACTTTCGAACAGCTCTTACTGTTAGGAAGTTCTTCCTAATGTTTAGGTGGAATCTTCTTTCTTGTAGTTTGGATCCATTGCTCCGTGTCCGCTTCTCTGGAGCAGCAGAAAACAACCTTTCTCCCTCCTCTATGTGACATCCTTTTATATATTTGAACATGGCTATCATATCACCCCTTAGCCTCCTCTTCTCCAGGCTAAACATGCTGTCAGGGGTTCAGGAGCAGAGGCAAGGGCAAGGGAGGAAACAGAGAGCGAGGGAGAGGAGGCAGAAGAAAAGATGAGTGATGACGACAACCCGAGATCTCCGAGTCTTTCCAGTGAATCAGAAGATTCACAGAAAGGAGCACCAGTGGCCAGGGCAAGGGGGGAGCCTAGGGGGACACCCCAGGAAGATAGAGCCAGAGGGGACTCAGAGGGGAGCAGTTGGAAATCAGGACCAGCGTCACCGCCAGAGAGCAGGGAAGAGGAAGGGCGCCAGGGATCAAGCGCTGGCAGCTCACAACAGGGGGGAGGGCACGAGTCAGGAGTGGCCACACCTCCATCGGGGAGCGAAGAAACGGTCAGACGGAAGGTGGAAGGTTGGGCGCGCGCGACAAGTTCAAATGCACAGGAAGGTGGCGCAGTAGGCAGCCCGGAAAGGGAGCCAGGTCCTAAAGCCCGCCGAAAGGAGGGAGAAGAGTCAGGGGGGTCAGCGTCAGCGTCAGAGGAATCCCGGAAGGAAGAGACCCCGGGGGGCAGAGGGACCCAGAGAAGAACAGTCAGGCGGAAAAGGTGGAGCAAGGCTAGGATATTAAGTTGGTGTACAAGGGGCGGAGACTCAGATGGAGCTTCGCCGATCTAACCATTAGACGTAGGGTTGCACGCAGCAGCTTGAGAATGGAAACTGTAACTTAATAAAGACTTTTATTTAATGATCGCTGGCTAGCGTGATCCTCTGTGAGCTAGGATCTGGAAGCAACTCTGACAGTAAGCTCCATCTCTTAAATTGTGGGCATCTACAGCCTCGCGGAGAGGAGAGAAAGCGGGTGCCTACTAGCGAGCTCACGAACGGCAGACAACATGACGGCCGAACAGCAGATAGCGGAACTCAGAGAAGCAGTGTCGCGACTGAATGCTGAGGCTCTTGCATCCAGGAAGAGGGAGGAGGACGCAGCTGCCGCCTACAGGGATCTCCAGGTCAGGTTGGAAGTGCTTACGAAGCAAGGGCAACTGACACCCAAACCGGAGGGGATTGGGTTGGGGAGACGAACAGGCGGTCTGGTCTCTCACTTCGATGGGAATTTGCAACAGTACCCCAACTTTAGAGCAGATGTAATGTGTGCACTGCAACTGCTGAACAACGACTTTAGAGATGAGCAAGAGAAGGTGGGATTCATCATGTCCCATTTGCATGGAGATGCTAAAGCATGGCTGCGCAATTTGTGGAGAGATAAGGATCCGGCGCTCCAAAATGCGGATGCCTTTATTAAAGCGATGGATGGGTGCTTTTTATCAAGCATTGACGTGGATCTTGCTCGGCAGCAGATGCATGGACTGAAGCAAGGGAGGGCCAGCGTAAGGCAGTACCATGCCCGCTTTTTCGCTTTGGTCAGTGCTCTGGAATGGGACAGAGATTCGGCTCCTGTAAGAGACCTGTTTTGGGAGGGATTGCACGGCTCGGTTAAAGATGAAATTGCGAGGGGGGAGAGACCCCGGACCACGCAGGAGATCGTTCAGAGGGCGCTGGCGGTGGGGGTGCGGCTGGAAGAACGTCCGTGGAGCAGTGGCGAAGGGCGTGGAGGGCGCGAACCAGCCAGGGGCTCCTCCTTCCTTCCCAGAGAAGCAGCGCGTGCGCAATCCACGCCTCCGCCAGGAGGAGGAGCGGAACCTATGGAGGTTGGAGGTGCAAGGGCTCAGTCAGCAGCCAGAGCCCTAGCACCGGCAGCAGTGAAAGCGAAGCCTCCTAGAGGGAACAGGAAGTGTTACATCTGCGATGATCCACAGCATATGGCGAAAGAGTGTCCCCAGAGGCTCCACAAGCACACTGCAGCCTCAGCAATGGTAACTGCAGCAACGCAGCAAGGAGAACCACAGCAGGGAAACGACGGAGTCTGGTTGGAGGAAGAGGCACTGGGGCCCAGCCAGACGTGTCAGTGAAGCAGTCCCCAGAGATTTTACAGCCCATGGACCCCCTCCCGCCCAAACCAGTAGTGAGGCTCACCGCGTCGCTCCAGCTGCCCAATGGAATCACCATGGACGTGCCAATCACCATTGACTCCGGAAGCAATGCGGACTTTATAGGGCAGGACTTTGTCGACCGGCACGCTATACAGTTGCTGCCTGCCACGCTGCCCCTGCAGGTTGTCACGGTGGATGGCAGGGAGCTGCTAGGGGGGCAAGTGGTGAAGCAGACGCCACCAATGGTGATGCGACTTGGAAATCACAGGGAAATCATCAGCTTCAATGTCACTCAACTATCGGACACGCCCATTGTATTGGGCATGAGTTGGCTGGACAAGCACAGCCCGACGCTGGCTTGGTACCAGAGGCAGCTGACCTTCGGCTCTTCCTTTTGCGCTGAACACTGCATCGTGCCCAGGCAGGAAGGAGAGGAAGAGGAGTCACAGCGGCAGCTAGGCACGCTGCAAGCGGTTCCCCACAAGTACGCAGAATTTTTGGAGGTTTTCTGCGAGAAGGAGGCAG
This sequence comes from Podarcis pityusensis, assembly GCF_964106645.2. Classification (NCBI taxonomy): domain Eukaryota; kingdom Metazoa; phylum Chordata; class Lepidosauria; order Squamata; family Lacertidae; genus Podarcis; species Podarcis pityusensis. Next base: position 44,839 of record NC_138045.1, on the reverse strand, counting down.
ACAGGCTACCCCCCCCACAGACCATATGACTGCAAAATTGACCTGCTGCCGGGGGCGGCGCTGCCCAAAGGGAAGCTGTATTCCATGTCTGAGGACGAACTGCAGGAACTCAAGGAGTTCATAGATCATAATTTGGAGCGCGGTTTCATCCGAGAGTCCAAGGCAGCGGGGGGCAGTCCGGTATTCTTTGTTAAGAAGCGGGACACGCCCCAAAAAAGACTTGTAGTGGACTATCGCATCTTGAACAGTGTGACCAAGCCATCGGACTTCCCCATGCCCCGAATCGACGACCTCCTCGCAAAGGTACGGAAGGGCAGAGTGTTCACCAAGTTGGATCTGCGAGGGGCATACAACCTCATTCGCATGCGGGAAGGAGATGAGTGGAAGACAGCCATGTTCACGCCCCTGGGCACCTACGAATATAGAGTTATGCCTTTTGGATTGCAAAATGGCTCCCACGTTTTTCAAGCTTTCATGCATCACGTGTTGGCGGGGCTCCTCTACAAGACGTGCGTCTGTTTCTTGGATGACATCCTGATCTTTTCGGAATCGCAGCAGGAGCATGACAGACACGTCAAGGAAGTGCTGAGCAGGCTACAGCAACATAGGCTTTACGCCAAGCTGGAGAAGTGCCAATTCGACGTGACGGAGGTGGATTTCCTGGGCTACAAGTTGTCTGATAAAGGGCTCGCCATGGACAGCGCCAAGGTCCGAGCAGTGTTGGATTGGAAAAGCCCACGCAACCGGAAGGAGGTCCAACAGTTTGTCGGCTTCGCGAACTTCTATCGCAAGTTTATCAAAGGCTTTGCGATGCAGACAGCGGCCATCACGGACACGCTCAGCTCCAAGAAAAAAAAGTTCATCTGGACAGAGCAGGCGGAGCAGTCCTTTCAGGCACTCAAGCGTCTCTTCGCGTCGGAAGAGCAGCTGCTTCATGTCAACCCCAGCAGGCCGATGAGGGTGGAGACAGACGCTTCGGACAGAGCCGTGGGAGCAGTCCTGCTGCAGAAAGACCCGCAGGGGGTTTGGAGGCCGGGAGCGTTTTACTCAAGGAAGCTCAGCAAGTCCGAACAGAACTACACCATCTGGGACAGGGAGTTGCTGGCCATTCATGCAGCGTTCAAAGCGTGGAGGCACTTCCTGATCGGCGCCAAGCACACGGTGCAGGTCTGCACGGACCACAAGAATCTAGAGCACTGGCGCACGGCACAGTTCCTGAACCAGAGGCAGATACGTTGGGCTGAGTTCTTTGCGAATTTCGACTTCCGAATAGAGTATGTCCCGGGGGACACCAACATCATGGCGGATGCTCTCTCCCGTAAGCCACAGTATCTGGAGGAGGCAACGCCAGCGGCCGCCATGCACATCTTCGCACCGACAGTGTGGGCGTGCGCGGCGGCAACAGTTGACCTGGATGCGGTGCGACGAGCGTTGCAGGATGACTCCTTCGCGCAAGCAAAGATGGCAGAGGTGCACAGGGGCACGGCAGCGACCGACGAGTTCCAGCTGCGAGATGGTTTGCTCATCCGTAAAGGGGCCATCTACGTGCCGGGAGACGAACTTCGCGCCAAGGTACTGCAGCAGCTGCACGACGCGCCCACTGCCGGGCACTTTGGCAAGGAGAAGACGGTGGAATTAGTAGCCAGAGACTTCTGGTGACCCGGAATGAGAGGGGAAGTCGCGGACTACGTGGCGAGGTGTGACACCTGCCAGAGGGCCAAACCAGTGCACAGACCGCCGGCCGGACTGCTGGAACCGCTGCAAACTCCGTTCGAACCATGGGAGAGAGTGGCCCTGGACTTTGTCACGGATCTGCCCAGCTCGAGGGGCAAGACGGCTGTGCTGGTGGTGGTGGACTTGTTCTCCAAGATGGCACATTTCATTCCGTGTGCGAAGGTGGCCACGGCGGAACAAACCGCCAAACTGTTCATAGACCACGTGTTCAAGGTTCACGGTCTGCCGCGGTCTATTCTGTCCGACCGAGGGCGACAGTTCATCTCAAACTTCTGGCAGAGGCTGATGGGCTTCCTGAACGTCAAGATCAACCTGGCGTCGGCTAGACACCCGCAGACCAACGGGCAAGCGGAGCGGGTCAATGCCATCATGCAGCAGTACCTGAGATGTTATGCGAATCAACAGCCTGCGACGTGGGTGGATTACCTGCCTCTCGCCGAGTTCGCCTACAACAACACGAAGCACGTGTCCACGGGGGTCACGCCGTTCTTCGCCAACAACGGGAGGCACCCCAGAACCTTCCCGGGACTGGAAAGAATGGGGGAGGGGGAGCCGCAGACAGCAGATGCGTTCGCGTCGGAGTTGCAGGAGGTCCACGATCAGCTGCGGCGGCACCTGGAGCTGGCTAAACACGCATACAAGGTACAAGCGGACAAACACAGAAGGGTTGGCGAAGAGATCCATGTGGGAGACTGGGTCTGGTTAGCAGCCCACGCAGTGCCGGCCAGGTCGTTGGCGAAGAAGAAGCTAGGGCATAAACAACTGGGGCCCTACCAAGTCGAAGAACAGGTCAACCCGGTGGCTTTCAGGCTGGCTCTTCCGGAGGGTTCCAGAATGCATCCGGTGTTCCACAGATCGGTGCTGTCAGGGGTTCAGGAGCAGAGGCAAGGGCAAGGGAGGAAACAGAGAGCGAGGGGGAGGAGGCAGAAGAAAAGATGAGTGATGACGACGACCCGAGATCTCCGAGTCTTTCCAGTGAATCAGAAGATTCACAGAAAGGAGCACCAGTGGCCAGGGCAAGGGGGGAGCCTAGGGGGACACCCCAGGAAGATAGAGCCAGAGGGGACTCAGAGGGGAGCAGTTGGAAATCGGGACCAGCGTCACCGCCAGAGAGCAGGGAAGAGGAAGGGCGCCAGGGATCAAGCGCTGGCAGCTCACAACAGGGGGGAGGGCACGAGTCAGGAGTGGCCACACCTCCATCGGGGAGCGAAGAAACGGTCAGACGGAAGGTGGAAGGTTGGGCGCGCGCGACAAGTTCAAATGCACAGGAAGGTGGCGCAGTAGGCAGCCCGGAAAGGGAGCCAGGTCCTAAAGCCCGCCGAAAGGAGGGAGAAGAGTCAGGGGGGTCAGCGTCAGCGTCAGAGGAATCCCGGAAGGAAGAGACCCCGGGGGGCAGAGGGACCCAGAGAAGAACAGTCAGGCGGAAAAGGTGGAGCAAGGCTAGGATATTAAGTTGGTGTACAAGGGGCGGAGAGTCAGATGGGGCTTCGCCGATCTAACCATTAGACGTAGGGTTGCACGCAGCAGCTTGAGAATGGAAACTGTAACTCAATAAAGACTTTTATTTAATGATGGCTGGCTAGCGTGATCCTCTGTGAGCTAGGATCTGGAAGCAACTCTGACAGTAAGCCCCATCTCATAAATTGTGGGCATCTACAGCCTCGCGGAGAGGAGAGAAAGCGGGTGCCTACTAGCAAGCTCACGAACGGCAGACAACATGACGGCCGAACAGCAGATAGTGGAACTCAGAGAAGCAGTGTCGCGCCTGAATGCCGAGGCTCTTGCATCCAGGAAGAGAGAGGAGGACGCAGCTGCCGCCTACAGGGATCTCCAGGTCAGGTTGGAAGTGCTTACGAAGCAAGGGCAACTGACACCCAAACCGGAGGGGATTGGGTTGGGGAGACGAACAGGCGGTCTGGTCTCTCACTTCGATGGGAATTTGCAACAGTACCCCAACTTTAGAGCAGATGTAATGTGTGCACTGCAACTGCTGAACAATGACTTTAGAGATGAGCAAGAGAAGGTGGGATTCATCATGTCCCATTTGCATGGAGATGCTAAAGCATGGCTGCGCAATTTGTGGAGAGATAATGATCCAGCGCTCCAAAATGCGGATGCCTTTATTAAAGCGATGGATGGGTGCTTTTTGTCAAGCATTGACGTGGATCTTGCTCGGCAGCAGATACATGGACTGAAGCAAGGGAGGGCCAGCGTAAGGCAGTACCATGCCCGCTTTTTCGCTTTGGTCAGTGCTCTGGAATGGGACAGAGATTCGGCTCCTGTAAGAGACCTGTTTTGGGAGGGATTGCACGGCTCGGTTAAAGATGAAATTGCGAGGGGGGAGAGACCCCGGACCACGCAGGAGATCGTTCAGAGGGCGCTGGCGGTGGGGGTGCGGCTGGAAGGACGTCCGTGGAGCAGTGGCGAAGGGCGTGGAGGGCGCGAACCAGCCAGGGGCTCCTCCTTCCTTCCCAGAGAAGCAGCGCGTGCGCAATCCACGCCTCCGCCAGGAGGAGGAGCGGAACCTATGGAGGTTGGAGGTGCAAGGGCTCAGTCAGCAGCCAGAGCCCTAGCACCGGCAGCAGTGAAAGCGAAGCCTCCTAGAGGGAACAGGAAGTGTTACATCTGCGATGATCCACAGCATATGGCGAAAGAGTGTCCCCAGAGGCTCCACAAGCACACTGCAGCCTCAGCAATGGTAACTGCAGCAACGCAGCAAGGACAACCACAGCAGGGAAACGACGGAGTCTGGTTGGAGGAAGAGGCACTGGGGCCCAGCCAGACGTGTCAGTGAAGCAGTCCCCAGAGATTTTACAGCCCATGGACCCCCTCCCGCCCAAACCGGTAGTGAGGCTCACCGCGTCGCTCCAGCTGCCCAATGGAATCACCATGGACGTGCCAATCACCATTGACTCCGGAAGCAATGCGGACTTTATAGGGCAGGACTTTGTCGACCGGCACGCTATACAGTTGCTGCCTGCCACGCTGCCCCTGCAGGTTGTCACGGTGGATGGCAGGGAGCTGCTAGGGGGGCAAGTGGTGAAGCAGACGCCACCAATGGTGATGCGACTTGGGAATCACAGGGAAATCATCAGCTTCAATGTCACTCAACTATCGGACACGCCCATTGTATTGGGCATGAGTTGGCTGGACAAGCACAGCCCGACGCTGGCTTGGTACCAGAGGCAGCTGACCTTCGGCTCTTCCTTTTGCGCTGAACACTGCATCGTGCCCAGGCAGGAAGGAGAGGAAGAGGAGTCACAGCTGCAGCTAGGCACGCTGCAAGCGGTTCCCCACAAGTACGCAGAATTTTTGGAGGTTTTCTGCGAGAAGGAGGCAGACAGGCTACCCCCCCACAGACCATATGACTGCAAAATTGACCTGCTGCCGGGGGCGGCGCTGCCCAAAGGGAAGCTGTATTCCATGTCTGAGGACGAACTGCAGGAACTCAAAGAGTTCATAGATCATAATTTGGAGCGCGGTTTCATCCGAGAGTCCAAGGCAGCGGGGGGCAGTCCGGTATTCTTTGTTAAGAAGAGGGACACGCCCCAAAAAAGACTTGTAGTGGACTTTCGCATCTTGAACAGTGTGACCAAGCCATCGGACTTCCCCATGCCCCGAATCGACGACCTCCTCGCAAAGGTACGGAAGGGCAGAGTGTTCACCAAGTTGGACCTGCGAGGGGCATACAACCTCATTCGCATGCGGGAGGGAGATGAGTGGAAGACAGCCATGTTCACGCCCCTGGGCACCTACGAATATAGAGTTATGCCTTTTGGATTGCAAAATGGCTCCCACGTTTTTCAAGCTTTCATGCATCACGTGTTGGCGGGGCTCCTCTACAAGACATGCGTCTGTTTCTTGGATGACATCCTGATCTTTTCGGAATCGCAGCAGGAGCATGACAGACACGTCAAGGAAGTGCTGAGCAGGCTACAGCAACATAGGCTTTACGCCAAGCTGGAGAAGTGCCAATTCGACGTGACCGAGGTGGATTTCCTGGGCTACAAGTTGTCTGATAAAGGGCTCGCCATGGACAGCGCCAAGGTCCGAGCAGTGTTGGATTGGAAAAGCCCACGCAACCGGAAGGAGGTCCAACGGTTTGTCGGCTTCGCGAACTTCTATCGCAAGTTTATCAAAGGCTTTGCGATGCAGACAGCGGCCATCACGGACACGCTCAGCTCCAAGAAAAAGAAGTTCATCTGGACAGAGCAGGCGGAGCAGTCCTTTCAGGCACTCAAGCGTCTCTTCGCGTCGGAAGAGCAGCTGCTTCATGTCAACCCCAGCAGGCCGATGAGGGTGGAGACAGACGCTTCAGACAGAGCCGTGGGAGCAGTCCTGCTGCAGAAAGACCCGCAGGGGGTTTGGAGGCCGGGAGCGTTTTACTCAAGGAAGCTCAGCAAGTCCGAACAGAACTACACCATCTGGGACAGGGAGTTGCTGGCCATTCATGCAGCGTTCAAAGCGTGGAGGCACTTCCTGATCGGCGCCAAGCACACGGTGCAGGTCTGCACGGACCACAAGAATCTAGAGCACTGGCGCACGGCACAGTTCCTGAACCAGAGGCAGATACGTTGGGCTGAGTTCTTTGCGAATTTCGACTTCCGAATAGAATATGTCCCGGGGGACACCAACATCATGGCGGATGCTCTCTCCCGTAAGCCACAGTATCTGGAGGAGGCAACGCCAGCGGCCGCCATGCACATCTTCGCACCGACAGTGTGGGCGTGCGCGGCGGCAACAGTTGACCTGGATGCGGTGCGACAAGCGTTGCAGGATGACTCCTTCGCGCAAGCAAAGATGGCAGAGGTGCACAGGGGCACGGCAGCGACCGACGAGTTCCAGCTGCGAGATGGTTTGCTCATCCGTAAAGGGGCCATCTACGTGCCGGGAGACGAACTTCGCGCCAAGGTACTGCGGCAGCTGCACGACGCGCCCACTGCCGGGCACTTTGGCAAGGAGAAGACGGTGGAATTAGTAGCCAGAGACTTCTGGTGGCCCGGAATGAGAGGGGAAGTCGCGGACTACGTGGCGAGGTGTGACACCTGCCAGAGGGCCAAACCAGTGCACAGACCGCCGGCCGGACTGCTGGAACCGCTGCAAACTCCGTTCGAACCATGGGAGAGAGTGGCCCTGGACTTTGTCACGGATCTGCCCAGCTCGAGGGGCAAGACGGCTGTGCTGGTGGTGGTGGACTTGTTCTCCAAGATGGCACATTTCATTCCGTGTGCGAAGGTGGCCACGGCGGAACAAACCGCCAAACTGTTCATAGACCACGTGTTCAAGGTTCACGGTCTGCCGCGGTCTATTCTGTCCGACCGAGGGCGACAGTTCATCTCGAACTTCTGGCAGAGGCTGATGGGCTTCCTGAACGTCAAGATCAACCTGGCGTCGGCTAGACACCCGCAGACCAACGGGCAAGCGGAGCGGGTCAATGCCATCATGCAGCAGTACCTGAGATGTTATGCGAATCAACAGCCTGCGACGTGGGTGGATTACCTGCCTCTCGCCGAGTTCGCCTACAACAACACGAAGCACGTGTCCACGGGGGTCACGCCGTTCTTCGCCAACAACGGGAGGCACCCCAGAACCTTCCCGGGACTGGAAAGAATGGGGGAGGGGGAGCCGCAGACAGCAGATGCGTTCGCGTCGGAGTTGCAGGAGGTCCACGATCAGCTGCGGCGGCACCTGGAGCTGGCTAAACACGCATACAAGGTACAAGCGGACAAACACAGAAGGGTTGGCGAAGAGATCCATGTGGGAGACTGGGTCTGGTTAGCAGCCCACGCAGTGCCGGCCAGGTCGTTGGCGAAGAAGAAACTAGGGCATAAACAACTGGGGCCCTACCAAGTCGAAGAACAGGTCAACCCGGTGGCTTTCAGGCTGGCTCTTCCGGAGGGTTCCAGAATGCATCCGGTGTTCCACAGATCGGTGCTCACTCCCTACAAGGCACCTCACAGGTTTCAGGAACCAGGAACGGCACCGGGTCCGCTCCGAGAGAGAACCGGGCAAGGGGGAGTGGCACAGGAGGAGCGCATCAACGAAGTCACGGAGATTTTGGACTCCAGATGGGGGGAAGAGGGGGTAGAATACCTTCTCGCCAAGGAGGGCACCCCGGCCAGTGCCAACAGCTGGGTGCCGGGCTACGCTTTGGACGAACCTCTGCTCAAAGAAGAGTTTCATGCCCTCTTCCCACACAGGCCAATGCCAGCAGACTTTTTCGACGACTGGCTTTTCACGCCCACGCTTTCAGCCAGCACGTTCCGGGGGTTCGACTCGGACGAGGAACCGACACGAGACGCCCGTTCCCCGGAGGGGTCACCCTCGGGATCTGCTTCAGAACCCTCGTATTGGTGGGATGATCGACCAGAGGAGCAGTTCCGCAGAAGGTGGCTGGGGGGTCCAGGACGAGCAACGTCTCCAGAAGGCAACGAGGGAGAGACGGACATGGACGTTTTCGGGGACGACCCGGGTTTCGAGCACGGCGGCACAGAGATGGAAGTGGAAGTGACCGTCGTCAACGAGAGCAGGGAGGAAGAACCGGAAGACTTCGGATGGCGGCCCGCCACGGGAAGCGAACTGTATCCGACATTCGTCCCCCTGACACAGCAGCACCCAGATCCCGCACCGGAAGGAGGGGAGGGGGGAAGAGGGGGCTTCGAGGGGGGGATGGATGTCAGGGGTTCAGGAGCAGAGGCAAGGGCAAGGGAGGAAACAGAGAGCGAGGGGGAGGAGGCAGAAGAAAAGATGAGTGATGACGACGACCCGAGATCTCCGAGTCTTTCCAGTGAATCAGAAGATTCACAGAAAGGAGCACCAGTGGCCAGGGCAAGGGGGGAGCCTAGGGGGACACCCCAGGAAGATAGAGCCAGAGGGGACTCAGAGGGGAGCAGTTGGAAATCGGGACCAGCGTCACCGCCAGAGAGCAGGGAAGAGGAAGGGCGCCAGGGATCAAGCGCTGGCAGCTCACAACAGGGGGGAGGGCACGAGTCAGGAGTGGCCACACCTCCATCGGGGAGCGAAGAAACGGTCAGACGGAAGGTGGAAGGTTGGGCGCGCGCGACAAGTTCAAATGCACAGGAAGGTGGCGCAGTAGGCAGCCCGGAAAGGGAGCCAGGTCCTAAAGCCCGCCGAAAGGAGGGAGAAGAGTCAGGGGGGTCAGCGTCAGCGTCAGAGGAATCCCGGAAGGAAGAGACCCCGGGGGGCAGAGGGACCCAGAGAAGAACAGTCAGGCGGAAAAGGTGGAGCAAGGCTAGGATATTAAGTTGGTGTACAAGGGGCGGAGAGTCAGATGGGGCTTCGCCGATCTAACCATTAGACGTAGGGTTGCACGCAGCAGCTTGAGAATGGAAACTGTAACTCAATAAAGACTTTTATTTAATGATGGCTGGCTAGCGTGATCCTCTGTGAGCTAGGATCTGGAAGCAACTCTGACAGGTGCTCACTCCCTACAAGGCACCTCACAGGTTTCAGGAACCAGGAACGGCACCGGGTCCGCTCCGAGAGAGAACCGGGCAAGGGGGAGTGGCACAGGAGGAGCGCTTCAACGAAGTCACAGAGATTTTGGACTCCAGATGGGGGGAAGAGGGGGTAGAATACCTTCTCGCCAAGGAGGGCACCCCGGCCAGTGCCAACAGCTGGGTGCCGGGCTACGCTTTAGACGAACCTCTGCTCAAAGAAGAGTTTCATGCCCTCTTCCCACATAGGCCAATGCCAGCAGACTTTTTCGACGACTGGCTTTTCACGCCCACGCTTTCAGCCAGCACGTTCTGGGGGTTCGACTCGGACGAGGAACCGACACGAGACGCCCGTTCCCCGGAGGGGTCACCCTCGGGATCTGCTTCAGAACCCTCGTATTGGTGGGATGATCGACCAGAGGAGCAGTTCCGCAGAAGGTGGCTGGAGGGTCCAGGACGAGCAACGTCTCCAGAAGGCAACGAGGGAGAGACGGACATGGACGTTTTCGGGGACGACCCGGGTTTTGAGCACGGCGGCACAGAGATGGAAGCGGAGGTGACCGTCGTCAACGAGAGCAGGGAGGAAGAACCGGAAGACTTCGGATGGCGGCCCGCCACGGGAAGCGAACTGTATCCGACATTCGTCCCCCTGACACGGCAGCACCCAGATCCCGCACCGGAAGGAGGGGAGGAGGGAAGAGGGGGCTTCGAGGGGGGGATGGATGTCAGGGGTTCAGGAGCAGAGGCAAGGGCAAGGGAGGAAACAGAGAGCGAGGGAGAGGAGGCAGAAGAAAAGATGAGTGATGACGACGACCCGAGATCTCCGAGTCTTTCCAGTGAATCAGAAGATTCACAGAAAGGAGCACCAGTGGCCAGGGCAAGGGGGGAGCCTAGGGGGACACCCCAGGAAGATAGAGCCAGAGGGGACTCAGAGGGGAGCAGTTGGAAATCAGGACCAGCGTCACCGCCAGAGAGCAGGGAAGAGGAAGGGCGCCAGGGATCAAGCGCTGGCAGCTCACAACAGGGGGGAGGGCACGAGTCAGGAGTGGCCACACCTCCATCGGGGAGCGAAGAAACGGTCAGACGGAAGGTGGAAGGTTGGGCGCGCGCGCCAAGTTCAAATGCACAGGAACGTGGCGCAGTAGGCAGCCCGGAAAGGGAGCCAGGTCCTAAAGCCCGCCGAAAGGAGGGAGAAGAGTCAGGGGGGTCAGCGTCAGCGTCAGAGGAATCCCGGAAGGAAGAGACCCCGGGGGGCAGAGGGACCCAGAGAAGAACAGTCAGGCGGAAAAGGTGGAGCAAGGCTAGGATATTAAGTTGGTGTACAAGGGGCGGAGACTCAGATGGAGCTTCGCCGATCTAACCATTAGACGTAGGGTTGCACGCAGCAGCTTGAGAATGGAAACTGTAACTCAATAAAGACTTTTATTTAATGATCGCTGGCTAGCGTGATCCTCTGTGAGCTAGGATCTGGAAGCAACTCTGACAACATCCTTTTTTAATCTTAAGTCAGTTAAAAGTTCTTTAGATAGCCACCCTGGCTTCTTTAGGCACCTTCCATGTTTCCGTCTCATTGGTATTGCCTGAAGTTGTGCTTTTACTATCTCCCTCTTAACAAACTCCCAGCCATCATGAACTCCCTTTCCTTTTAGTATTACTGTCCATGGGATCTCACCCAGCACTTCCCTAAGTTTTATGAAGTCGGCTTTCTTAAAGTCAAGAAATTGAGTCCTAGTATGCTTGGCTGCTCCTTTCCGCTGTATAGTAAACTTCAGAAGAGCATGATCACTCGCGCCTAATGATCCTTCCACTTCTACCCCACTAACCAGGTCATCAACATTGGTTAGGACCAGATCTAAAATGGCTGTTCCTCTTGTTGCTTCTCCCACTTTCTGGACAATGAAGTTGTCTGCAAGGCCAGTGAGGAATCTGTTTGACCTTATGCTCTTGGCTGAGTTTGACATCCAACAAATATCCGGGTAATTGAAGTCCCCCATTACTACTATCTCCCTTCCTTTTGCATGCTTGGCCATCTGTTCCAGGAAGGCATCATCTATGTCCTCCGTTTGGCTTGGGGATCTATAGTAAACTCCCACAATGAGGTCACTGTTATTCTTCTCTCCCTTAATTTTGACCCAAATGCTCTCACTTTGGCTTTGAGGTTCTTATCATGATTGATATGTTGCTACTAATGTACTGAACATTCCAGGTAAGAAAGGAATGTACACAGAAGGATAAGTACAGATTGATATGGTGTGAACTCAAAGTGAACTGAACGTACCAGGATGGTATGAAAAGAATGTATACAGAAAGATAACTACCCATCATCTCCCCCTTTCTTTTCTTATTTGCAAGGTGTTACTATATGATTTCAGGGTGAATAGGACAAAAATACTTCGGGATACGTGGTATGCCAGTGCATGCCAGAAATAAGTTCACCAGGGTGGATGGGACAAAAATACTTTGGGATACGTGGTATGCCAGCGCATGCCCAAAATAAGTTCGCCCACATCTCCCCTATTATTTACAGTTGGTGCTGCCACTTATTAGGTGGCTGAGGGGGGTAGAAAAGCTGAGAGCAAAAACGTATGAGACCAGGAATGCATTGGATGAAGCAGCATAGCAGAATTAATATACATATTATGACAATAGCATATTGAAAAAAATTACGAAGCCAATTCAGATTTGGCAACCAACCAGTGAGCCACTGGGTGAATGAATCCCAGAGGCCAGAAAAACCAACATCCTGTTTAATGTGGTGTGTAAGATTTTGCAAATGAGAGATTTGCTTTTGAATGGCTTTAGAATTATCAGTAACATTAAAGCAACACATGTCATCCACTTGTTCACAGCCATAATGATGAAGCATTAGCAAATAGTGATAGCAGCACGATTTTGTAAAAGTCCATTATGTAGTTCACTCTGTTCTTTATTCAAAAGGTGAAGAGCTTGTGAAGTAAAATTCAGAGCTTTTGCTGCAGAACAAGCTAAAGAATTAATGTTCATACTATTCCGTACAGCCAATCCAGGGACTCCTAAGAGAGAAACAGCTAAGGAAATATTTTCAGACCTACTGGGAAGAGAAACAGAATCATCACAATCATTAGTCAATTCCACAGAGCGGCGATATCGAGAGCGGGATAAATGATGCTTTTTGGGTAAAATGATGGACAAACGGCTTAAGCAGCAGGGTGTGCCATGGCTGATGTATTGTTGGCACATGGTAGGGGAATTCAGCATTCCTTGCGGTAGGACTTTCCATTGATACCTTTCCGTGGGCTGGCTGTTATTTAACACAGGAACAGTGAAAGCAAAGAATTTACGATCCTTCTCCTGTAAGGGGATGGAGAAGAAACAATCTTGCAAATCTATGATAGCCAATTGATAAGAATGGGGGATCACATTCGGATTAGGCAGACCACACTGCAAAGGCCCCATGGGTTCAAGGATGTCATTAATTTTCCTTAAATCCTGGAGAAATCTCCATTTCCCACTTTTCTTCTTTATGACGCAGATGGGGGTGTTATAGGGGCTAACAGAGGACTCAATATGGTCTGCCGATAATTGTTCATTCACCAAATTTTTTAAGGCAAGTAGTTTCTCCCCCGTTATGGGCCATTGTTCTACCCATACCGGGGTGGTTGACTTCCAGTTGAGGGGAAGTGCAAGCTTACTCATTAAATTGAATGGTAGCTTGTAATTGTTGTAGTAAATCTCTGCCCCACAGATTGAGGTGGATTTTCAGCACACAGGGCTGGATGTATGCAATGGTTTCAGAGCTATCAGGCAGAGAAACAGGCAACCATTGAACGCTTTTGGAAGAGGTTTGAGGTCCACCCACACCCCAAACTGCAGAGGCAGACTCAAGGGGCCACGTGGGGTCCCAGCAATTGCTGGATATGACAGAAATGTCTGCGCCCGTGTCAATCAAGCCTTCCAGAACCTTGCCATTGATTTTATACTTACGAAGAAGTTTCTGTCCACCAATCCTCTGAATTACAGCTAGCAGCTGTGGAGAAAGGGGAGGGAGAGAGAGCTGGTGCAAATTACTATCCACAATAAAAGCAGTAGGATGAGAAGGGAGCACTACCAAGTGCGCCCAAGAATCACCCTTTTTTAACTGCATGGGCATATGGCTCCAGAGTTGAACCATGATTGTGCCCATATAGTCAGGATCTAGGACTCCTGGAATAACCAGGATTCCTTCTTTGGCTGCAGAGAATTTGGGTAAAATTAAGCCTGCGACCTTAGGTGGCAGTGGGCCCGCCAACTGAGTGGGCATGAGCACAATTTCACCAGGTAAAACAGCGTCTTTGGTTTCCTGATTAATTAAATCAATGGTAAAATCAGAGGGTGTATCCTTAGGAAAGTTTTCAAAAGTGGAAGCTAACGGCGGAGGGCTCTCTATTTGTCCTGGCCCGAGAGCTGGGGCCCCATGGAGTTTCCCGAACTCCTGCACTGATTTGCCCAATGATAGCCCTTTCCGCATTTTGGGCATTTTTTGGAAGGCTTAGCCTTATTGGCATCACCATTCCTGTTTGCTCCCCTGCCAGGGGCTCTGCATTGTTTAGCAAAATGACCTGAGCGTTTGCAATTGAAGCAATTGCCCGTAGGCTTATTGCTAGCCTGGATTGCACTGGCAAGCAAAGACATCGCATGGCTCTGGCTGCCAACATCAGCACAGGTTTGAATCATATCAGCCAGGTCATATTTAGGGCGATGTATGATTGACTGCAAAGCCTTCTTGCAATCGGTGTTTGCATTCTCAAAAGCCAATTTTTTAATCAATTCATTTTGAGCTGTAGTGTTATCAATCTGCCTAGTGATTGATTCTTTCAATCTATCTATAAATTGATAGTAAGGCTCCGAATGTTGCTGCTTAACATTAACGAAGGAGCTCAGCGGCTGCCCTGAGACAGGGACTTTCCGAAAGGCGCATTGCACACAGGTCGCGGTGCGACTGAAATGCAAAGGTGTCAGTGTCGCCTGGGCTGGTATAGTATCATACGGACCAGCGCCAAAAAGTTGATTGGCTGAATGCTGTGGATCAGCCAGGGCTGTTGCGCCATGCTTAAATTCACTTTCAAAAACCACAAACTGAGCCGGGGATAAAAGCATGCGCATTAAATCTTTCCAATCTTGGGGTAGCATTGTGTAACCATTTGCTATCCCCTCCAGCATCCCTATCACATAATAAGATTTTAGGCCAGAATCAGTAATGGCTTTCCTTAATTCTCTCAGAATAGAATAAGGAAGCGCCTCGTACATCACCTGCTGTTGAGCAATTCCTGGGTTTGCATAGGTGATAGGGAAAGCAGATGGCATTTCACCAGCCCATTCAGTCTCTTCCTCTAAGGACAGGGTGCCTTGCTGCCTAGCGTGAGAAAGCGCGGCGTGCACAGCTCCTGTAGGAGAGCACAAAGGGGCTGAGGCAGGCGAAGGAGGGAGGGAAGGAGGGATAGGGGGTGGGTGTGGGCTGAGGCGTAGGGGGGGTTAGGGAAGGTTGCGATGGGGGCAGAAGCTGTGGGTTAGGTGGGGGGGTTGTCTGCAGCGGCAAGAAGGGCAGGAGCTGACGGAGACGCCTGAGGTCCTGATTTAGCAACGGCATCTGCACATTTCTGCCAAGTGAGCAGACAATGAATCAGAGCCCTTGGTTCTGCGAAGAGGGTTTTTCCGATCTTTTGCCAAGCCTCTATCCCCAGAGAGCCTGCCTCCGGGTACCAGGAGCATTGGCAAGCAATCTGACATAACAATTGTTCAATTTCTTTTAAAGAAATATGAGCACCCACCACCCTCTGTCTGACTAGATGGAGCAGCTCCTTGGCATGCTCTTTTTGGAACCTTGTTAGTCCCCCCCCCCCCATACTCACGAAGTAGCGCACTGAGACTTTTCCAGTCGAGTGAAGTATAGAGGCGGCGTAAAGGGATCTGGCACGTCGGGGTCACCAGATGTTGGGTTGAAATAAACGACAGACGAGTGGTAGGTGTCATACGGGACCTTTCCATCTAAATAGAAAGAGGACAAATAAGCTTGGATTGTTCTTTCGGTGTTTATTCACCCACAAATAGCAAAGCAAAGTATAATAAGACTAAACAAAGCCAAACAGGTAGTTTTGGGTTCCAGCTACATAGAACGAAGAATCTTAGATTTCGCTTATTTCGTGTTCTTTTGTGTCAGGGGTTCAGGGACAGAGGCACAGGGTAGGCAGGAGATGGAGAGCGATGGGGATGAGTCCCAGGACAGCGAGGAAGAGGATGACAATGACTCAAGAGATTCCATGAGTCTTTCCAGCGAATCAGAGGATTCCCAGAAGGGGGCGCCGGTGGTCAAGGCCAGGGGAGCCCCAGGGGGAACGTGTCAGGAGCAGGGGGCCAGCGGGGGATCCCAAAGTGGCAGCTGGGCGTCAGGACCAGCCTCCCCGCCAGAGTGCAGCGAAGGGGGTGGAGGTTCCAGTGTATCAGGGGAAGCAGCTCCGGCAGCAGAGAAGGGAGGGAGGTCGGAGCAAGCCACCCTCCCGGAAGGGGAGGGGAGTAGTGAAGGGAGTAGTGTAGCTGTCAAAAGGAAAGTTAGAGGTTGGGCGCGCGCGCCAAGTTCAAATGTGGAGGCGCACGGAAGTACAGTGAGCCCGGAGGAGGGGCCAGGTCCCAAAGCCCGCAGGAGGGGGCGAGAGCAATCTGGGGATTCCGCGTCAGAGGAATCCAGGAGGGGCAAAACCCCAGCGGGCAGGAAGACCCTGCGGAAAAGGAAAGAGAGAAAGAGGTGGAGCAGCGCAAGCCTCTTAAACTGGTGCAGGGGAGGGACTGACTCAGAGGGGACTTCAACGGTCTAAGCGTAACAGACGTGGGGCTGCGCGCCTCGGATGTGAAGCAAACAATGAACTGCAATAAACACTTTTGTATATAAGAAGAGATTGGCGTTGGTCTTTTGTGAGCTGAGACCTGAGGCAGCCCTTACATTTTGTATTAATGCACATTGACCCAGAAATCGCAAAGTGTGTATAATGAGACCAAAATAACACAACACCGTTTTTTCGCTTCCATATACGTATAAAGACGACGAATAAGCTTTGATTGGGCTTATTTCAATTTGCATTGTGTTTTTGGGTGCGTACCAGAATCACAACCAACCAAAGCAAAAAGGTGTTTTGGGTTCCATCTACATAAAAAGAAGATCATAAAGCTCTGATTGGGCTAATTGCAAATTGGTGTTTTGGGGGTTAGAATGCACATTCACCCAAAAATCGCAGAGTGTGTTATCAAGCAATAGGTGTTTTGGTTCTATCTCAATAGAAAGAGGAGGAATAAGCTCGGATTGTTCTTTCGGTGTTCATTCACCCACAAATCGCAAAGCTAATTGCAATAAGCCTAAACAAAGCCAAACAGGTTGTTTTGGTTTCCAGCTACATAGACCGAAGAATCTTGGATTTCACTTATTTCATGTTCTTTGGTGTTAATGCACATTGACATAGAAATCACAAAATGTGTGTAATGAGACCAAGATAACACAACACCGTCTTTTTGCTTCCATATGCGTAGAAAGACGACGAATGCTTTGTGCATATTTCAAGTTGCATGGTGTTTTTGGGTGTGCACCAGAATCACAACCAACCAAAGCAAAAAGGTGTTTTGGGTTCCATCTACATAAAAAGAAGATCATAAAGCTCTGATTGGGCTAATTTCAAATTGGTATTTTTGGAATTAGAATGCACATTCACCCAAAAATCGCATTGTGTTATCAAGCATAGGTGTTTTGGTTCTATCTCAATAGAAAGAGTACAAATAAGCTTGGATTGTTCTTTCGGTGTTCATCAACCACAAATAGCGAAGCGAATGGCAATAAGCCTAAACAAAGCCAAACAGGTTGTTTTGGTTTCCAGCTACATAGAAAGAAGAATCTTAGATTTCGCTTATTTCGTGTTCTATTGTATTAATGCACATTGACCCAGAAAACGCAAAGTGTGTGTAATGAGACCCAAATAACACAACACCGTTTTTTCGCTTCCATATGCGTAGAAAGACGACGAATGCTTTGATTGGGCTTATTTCAATTTGCATTGTGTTTTTGGGTGTGCACCAGAATCACAACCAACCGAAGCAATAAGGTGTTTTGGGTTCCATCGCAATAGAAAGAGGACAAATAAGCTTGGATTGTTCTTTCTGTGTTCATCACCCACAAATAGTGACGCGAACTGCAATAAGCCTAAAAAAAGCCAAACAGGTTGTTTTGGTTTCCAGCTACATAGAAAGAAGAATCTTAGATTTCGCTTAATTCGTGTTCTATGGTATTAATGCACATTGACCCAGAAAACGCAAAGTGTGTGTGTAATGAGACCCAAATAACACAACACCGTTTTTTCGCTTCCATATGCGTTGAAAGACGACGAATGCTTTGATTAGGCTTATTTCAATTTGCATGGTGTTTTTGGGTGTGCACCAGAATCACAACCAACCGAAGCAATAAGGTGTTTTGGGTTCCATCACAATAGAAAGAGGACAAATAAGCTTGGATTGTTCTTTCTGTGTTCATCACCCACAAATAGTGACGCGAACTGCAATAAGCCTAAAAAAAGCCAAACAGGTTGTTTTAGTTTCCAGCTACATAGAAAGAAGAATCTTAGATTTTGCTTATTTCGTGTTCTTTTGTATTAATGCACATGGACCTAGAAAACGCAGTGTGTGTAATGAGACCCAAATAACACAACACCGTTTTTTCGCTTCCATATGCTTATAAAGACGATGAATAAGCTTTGATTGGGCTTATTTCAATTTGCATGGTGTTTTCGGGTGTACACCAGAATCACAACCAACCATAGCTGTCAGAGCTGCTTCCAGATCCTAGCTCACAGAGGATCACGCTAGCCAGCGATCATTAAACAAAAGTCTTTATTGAGTTACAGTTTCCATTCTCAAGCTGCTGCGTGCAACTCTACGTCTCATGGTTAGATCGGCGAAGCTCCATCTGAGTCTCCGCCCCCTGTACACCAGTTTAAGATTCTAGCCTTACTCCACCTCTTCCGTCTCTCCTTTCTCCTCTGGGTCCTGCTACCCCCCGGGGTCCCTTCCTTCCTGGATTCTTCTGACGCTGACGTTGACCCCCCGACTCCTCCCCCTCTTTTCGGCGGGCTTTGGGACCTGGCTCCCTATCCGGGCTGCCAACTGCACCGCCCTCCTGTACATTTGAACTTGGTGCGCGCGCCCAGCCTTCAACCTTCCTCTCGACCGTTTCCTCGCTCCCCGATGGAGGCGTGGCCAATCCTGACTCATGTCCTCCCACTGGCAGTGCGCCGCCTGATCCCGATGCCTGGGACTCCTCCCCCCTACTGCACTCTGGTGTGGACGCTGGTCCTGATTTCCAACTGCTTCTCTCTGAGTCCCCTCTGGCCCCTTCTTCCTGGGGTGTCCCCCTCGGCACCCCCCTTGCTCTGACCATGGGAGCCCCTTTCTGTGAATCTTCCGATTCGCTGGAAAGACTCAGAGACCTCGGACCGCTGTCATCGCTAACATTACCTTCGGACTCCTCCCCCTCGCTCTCTATTTCCTCCCTTTCCTGTGCCTCTGCTCCTGAACCCCTGACATCCATCCCCCCCTCGAAGCCCCCCTTCCCCCCTCCCCTCCTTCAGGTGTGGGTACTGGGTGCTCCGTCGTTGTGGGGGTGAGTGCCGGATACAGTTCGTCCCCCGTGGCGTGCATCCAGCCGGATAAGTCCGGCTCGTCCTCCGTGCTCTCGCCGACCTCGATTTCCTCTGCTGATGATCCCTCCGGGGAACGTGTTTCTAGTGCCGGTTCCTCGTCCGAGGTGAACCCCTGGAATGTGCTGGCTGAAAATGTGGGTGTGAAAAGCCAGTCGTCGAAATACTCGGCTGGCATGGGCCTGTGTGGGAAAAGGGCATGAAACTCGTCCTTGAGAAGAGGTTCGTCCAAGGCATAGTCTGGCACCCAACTGTTGGCGCTGGCCGGGGTACCTTCTCTGGCGAGAAGATATTCTACTCCCTCTTCCCCCCATCTCGAGTCTAAAATCTCTGTGACTTCGTTGACGGGTTCCCGCCTTGGCGACCCCCCCTTGTGGGCGTTTCCCTGAACGGGTCTGGTGCCGTGCCTGGCTCCTGAAATCTATGAGGTGCTTTGTAGGGCGTGAGCACTGATCTATGGAAAACTGGGTGCATTCTGGATCCCTCCGGCAGTGTCAACCGGAAGGCCACTGGATTGACCTGTGCCTCGACTTGGTAGGGTCCTAGCTGCTTATGCCCTAGCTTCTTCTTCGCTAACGATCTGGCCGGCACTGCCTGGGCTGCTAACCAAACCCAGTCTCCCACCTGTATGTCTTCCCCAACCCTTCTGTGCTTGTCAGCCTGCAGTTTGTATGCGTGCTTTGCTAGTTCTAACTGCCTCCGAAGCTGTTCGTGAACCTCCTGCAACTCTGATGCTAAGGCTTCCGCTGCCTGTGGCTCCCCCTCCCCCGCTCTCGCTAATCCCGGGAAGGTTCTGGGATGCCTCCCGTTGTTGGCAAAGAACGGTGTCACCCCCGTGGACACGTGCTTCGTGTTGTTGTAGGCGAACTCAGCGAGCGGCAGGTAGTCCACCCATGTTGCCGGCTGCTGATTTGCGTAGCATCGCAGGTACTGCTGCATGATGGCGTTGACTCGCTCCGCTTGTCCGTTGGTCTGCGGGTGTCTTGCCGACGCTAGGTTGATCTTGACGTTCAGGAAACCCATCAGCTTCTGCCAGAAGTTCGAGATGAACTGTCGCCCCCGGTCGGACAGGATAGACCGTGGCAGACCGTGAACCCTGAACACGTGGTCTATGAACAGTTTGGCGGTCTGTTCCGCCGTGGCCACCTTCGCGCACGGAATGAAGTGGGCCATTTTGGTGAACATGTCCACCACCACTAGCACTGCCGTCTTGCCCCTCGAGCTGGGTAGGTCCGTGACAAAGTCCAGGGCCACCCTCTCCCACGGTTCGAGCGGTGTCTGCAGCGGTTCGAGCAGTCCCGCCGGCGGTTTGTGCACTGACTTGGCCCTTTGGCAGGTGTCGCACCTCGAGACGTAATCCGCGACTTCCCCCCGCATCTTGGGCCACCAAAAATCTCTGGCTACTAATTCTACCGTCTTCTCTTTGCCAAAGTGCCCGGCGGTGGGTGCGTCGTGCAACTGCTGCAGTACTTTCGCGCGGAGGTCGTCTCCCGGTACGTAGAGGGCCCCTCTGCGGATGAGCAATCCGTCGCGTATCTGGAACTCGTCGTCCTCCGCCGTGCCCCTTTGCACCTCCTCCATCTTGGCTTGTGCGAAGGGGTCCTTCTGCAGCGCTCGACGTACAGCATCCAGGTCCACGGTTGCTGAAGCGCACGCCCACGCTTTCGGTGCGAAAATGTGCTTGGCCGCTGCTGGTGCCGCCTCCTCGAGGTATTGCGGCTTTCTGGACAGTGCATCCGCCATGATGTTGTTGTCGCCTGGGATGTACTCTATCCTGAAGTCGAAATCCGCAAAGAACTCCGCCCATCGTATGTGCCTCTGGTTCAGGAACCTTGCCGTGCGCCAGTACTCCAGGTTTTTATGGTCCGTGCGGACCTGCACTGTGTGTTTGGCTCCAATGAGGAAGTGCCGCCACGCCTTGAATGCTGCATGAATGGCCAGCAACTCCCTGTCCCAGATGGCGTAGTTCTGCTCTGACTTGCTGAGCTTCCTGGAGTAGAAGGCACCCTCGGGGTCGGCCTCAGACCGTTCCTATTGGTGGGACAATCGACCAGAGGAGCAGTGGCGCAGGAAGTGGCTGGGGGGTCCTTGGCAGGCAACGTCCCCGGAGGAGACCGGGGGAGAGACGGACATGGACGTGTTGGGGGAGGACCTTGGGTTCGAGCACGGCGGCAAAGAGATGGAAGCAGAGGAAATTGAGGTCGGCGAGAGCACGGAGGACGGGCCGGACTTTTCCGGCTGGATGCACGCCACGGGGGACGAACTGTATCCGGCACTCACCCCCACAACGACGGAGCACCCAGTACCCACACCTGAAGGAGGGGAGGGGGGAAGGGGGGGCTTCGAGGGGGGGATGGATGTCAGGGGTTCAGGAGCAGAGGCACAGGAAAGGGAGGAAATAGAGAGCGAGGGGGAGGAGTCCGAAGGAAATGTTAGCGATGACAGCGGTCCGAGGTCTCTGAGTCTTTCCAGCGAATCGGAAGATTCACAGAAAGGGGCTCCCATGGTCAGAGCAAGGGGGGTGCCGAGGGGGACACCCCAGGAAGAAGGGGCCAGAGGGGACTCAGAGAGCAGCAGTTGGAAATCAGGACCAGCGTCCACACCAGAGTGCAGTAGGGGGGAGGAGTCCCAGGCATCGGGATCAGGCGGCGCACTGCCAGTGGGAGGACATGAGTCAGGATTGGCCACGCCTCCATCGGGGAGCGAGGAAACGGTCGAGAGGAAGGTTGAAGGCTGGGCGCGCGCGCCAAGTTCAAATGTACAGGAGGGCGGCGCAGTTGGCAGCCCGGATAGGGAGCCAGGTCCCAAAGCCCGGCGAAAAGAGGGGGAGGAGTCAGGGGGGTCAACGTCAGCGTCAGAAGAATCCAGGAAGGAAGGGACCCCGGGGGGTAGCAGGACCCAGAGGAGAAAGGAGAGACGTAAGAGGTGGAGTAAGGCTAGAATCTTAAACTGGTGTACAGGGGGCGGAGACTCAGATGGAGCTTCGCCGATCTAACCCCTAGACGTAGAGCTGGGGCGCTGCGGCTTGAAAATGGAAACTGTACTTCAATAAAGACTTTTGTACATTACTGCCGGCTAGCATTGGTCCTCTGTGAGCTGGGACCTGGAGCCAGCTCTGACAGGTGTGCACCAGAATCAGGGGTTCAGGAGCAGAGGCACAGGAAAGGGAGGAAATAGAGAGCGAGGGGGAGGAGTCCGAAGGTAATGTTAGCGATGACAGCGGTCCGAGGTCTCTGAGTCTTTCCAGCGAATCGGAAGATTCACAGAAAGGGGCTCCCATGGTCAGAGCAAGGGGGGTGCCGAGGGGGACACCCCAGGAAGAAGGGGCCAGAGGGGACTCAGAGAGAAGCAGTTGGAAATCAGGACCAACGTCCACACCAGAGTGCAGTAGGGGGGAGGAGTCCCAGGCATCGGGATCAGGCGGCGCACTGCCAGTGGGAGGACATGAGTCAGGATTGGCCACGCCTCCATCGGGGAGCGAGGAAACGGTCGAGAGGAAGGTTGAAGGCTGGGCGCGCGCGCCAAGTTCAAATGTACAGGAGGGCGGTGCAGTTGGCAGCCCGGATAGGGAGCCAGGTCCCAAAGCCCGCCGAAAAGAGGGGGAGGAGTCAGGGGGGTCAACGTCAGCGTCAGAAGAATCCAGGAAGGAAGGGACCCCGGGGGGTAGCAGGACCCAGAGGAGAAAGGAGAGACGGAAGAGGTGGAGTAAGGCTAGAATCTTAAACTGGTGTACAGGGGGCGGAGACTCAGATGGAGCTTCGCCAATCTAACCATGAGACGTAGAGTTGCACGCAGCAGCTTGAGAATGGAAACTGTAACTCAATAAAGACTTTTGTTTAATGATCGCTGGTGTCAGGGGTTCAGGAGCAGAGGCAAGGGCAAGGGAGGAAACAGAGAGCGAGGGGGAGGAGGCAGAAGAAAAGATGAGTGATGACGACGACCCGAGATCTCCGAGTCTTTCCAGTGAATCAGAAGATTCACAGAGAGGAGCACCAGTGGCCAGGGCAAGGGGGGAGCCTAGGGGGACACCCCAGGAAGATAGAGCCAGAGGGGACTCAGAGGGGAGCAGTTGGAAATCGGGACCAGCGTCACCGCCAGAGAGCAGGGAAGAGGAAGGGCGCCAGGGATCAAGCGCTGGCAGCTCACAACAGGGGGGAGGGCACGAGTCAGGAGTGGCCACACCTCCATCGGGGAGCGAAGAAACGGTCAGACGGAAGGTGGAAGGTTGGGCGCGCGAGCCAAGTTCAAATGCACAG
This sequence comes from Podarcis pityusensis, assembly GCF_964106645.2. NCBI lineage: Eukaryota > Metazoa > Chordata > Lepidosauria > Squamata > Lacertidae > Podarcis > Podarcis pityusensis. The sequence goes on along the minus strand of NC_138045.1, from coordinate 21,706 downwards.
GAAGGTGGCGCAGCAGGCAGCCCGGAAAGGGAGCCAGGTCCTAAAGCCCGCCGAAAGGAGGGAGAAGAGTCAGGGGGGTCAGCGTCAGCGTCAGAGGAATCCCGGAAGGAAGAGACCCCGGGGGGCAGAGGGACCCAGAGAAGAACAGTCAGGCGGAAAAGGTGGAGCAAGGCTAGGATATTAAGTTGGTGTACAAGGGGCGGAGACTCAGATGGAGCTTCGCCGATCTAACCATGAGACGTAGAGTTGCACGCAGCAGCTTGAGAATGGAAACTGTAACTCAATAAAGACTTTTATTTAATGATCGCTGGCTAGCGTGATCCTCTGTGAGCTAGGATCTGGAAGCAGCTCTGACAGTAAGCTCCATCTGCTGGATTGTGGGCATCTACGTCCTCGCGGAGAGGAGAGAAAGCGGGTGCCTACTAGCGAGCTCACGAACGGCAGACAACATGACGGCCGAACAGCAGATAGTGGAACTCAGAGAAGCAGTGACACGACTGAATGCCGAGGCTCTTGCATCCAGGAAGAGAGAGGAGGACGCAGCTGCCGCCTACAGGGATCTCCAGGTCAGGTTGGAAGTGCTTACGAAGCAAGGGCAACTGACACCCAAACCGGAGGGGATTGGGTTGGGGAGACGAACAGGCGGTCTGGTCTCTCACTTCGATGGGAATTTGCAACAGTACCCCAACTTTAGAGCAGATGTAATGTGTGCACTGCAACTGCTGAACAAAGACTTTAGAGATGAGCAAGAGAAGGTGGGATTCATCATGTCCCATTTGCATGGAGATGCTAAAGCATGGCTGCGCAATTTGTGGAGAGATAAGGATCCGGCGCTCCAAAATGCGGATGCCTTTATTAAAGCGATGGATGGGTGCTTTTTATCAAGCATTGACGTGGATCTTGCTCGGCAGGAGATACATGGACTGAAGCAAGGGAGGGCCAGCGTAAGGCAGTACCATGCCCGCTTTTTCGCTTTGGTCAGTGCCCTGGAATGGGACAGAGATTCGGCTCCTGTAAGAGACCTGTTTTGGGAGGGATTGCACGGCTCGGTTAAAGATGAAATTGCGAGGGGGGAGAGACCCCGGACCACGCAGGAGATCGTTCAGAGGGCGCTGGCGGTGGGGGTGCGGCTGGAAGGACGTCCGTGGAGCAGGGACGAAGGGCGTGGAGGGCGCGAACCAGCCAGGGGCTCCTCCTTCCTTCCCAGAGAAGCAGCGCGTGCGCAATCCACGCCTCCGCCAGGAGGAGGAGCGGAACCTATGGAGGTTGGAGGTGCAAGGGCTCAGTCAGCAGCCAGAGCCCTAGCACCGGCAGCAGTGAAAGCGAAGCCTCCTAGAGGGAACAGGAAGTGTTACATCTGCGATGATCCACAGCATATGGCGAAAGAGTGTCCCCAGAGGCTCCACAAGCACACTGCAGCCTCAGCAATGGTAACTGCAGCAACGCAGCAAGGAGAACCACAGCAGGGAAACGACGGAGTCTGGCTGGAGAAAGAGGCACTGGGGCCCAGCCAGACGTGTCAGTGAAGCAGTCCCCAGAGATTTTACAGCCCATGGACCCCCTCCCGCCCAAACCGGTAGTGAGGCTCACCGCGTCGCTCCAGCTGCCCAATGGAATCACCATGGACGTGCCAATCACCATTGACTCTGGAAGCAATGCGGACTTTATAGGGCAGGACTTTGTCCACCGGCACGCTATACAATTGCTGCCTGCCACGCTGCCCCTGCAGGTTGTCACGGTGGATGGCAGGGAGCTGCTAGGGGGGCAAGTGGTGAAGCAGACGCCACCAATGGTGATGCGACTTGGGAATCACAGGGAAATCATCAGCTTCAATGTCACTCAACTATCGGACACGCCCATTGTATTGGGCATGAGTTGGCTGGACAAGCACAACCCGACGCTGGCTTGGTACCAGAGGCAGCTGACCTTCGGCTCTTCCTTTTGCGCTGAACACTGCATCGTGCCCCGGCAGGAAGGAGAGGAAGAGGAGTCACAGCTGCAGCTAGGCACGCTGCAAGCGGTTCCCCACAAGTACGCAGAATTTTTGGAGGTTTTCTGCGAGAAGGAGGCAGACAGGCTACCCCCCCACAGACCATATGACTGCAAAATTGACCTGCTGCAGGGGGCGGCGCTGCCCAAAGGGAAGCTGTATTCCATGTCTGAGGACGAACTGCAGGAACTCAAGGAGTTCGTAGATCATAATTTGGAGCGCGGTTTCATCCGAGAGTCCAAGGCAGCGGGGGGCAGTCCGGTATTCTTTGTTAAGAAGCGGGACACGCCCCAAAAAAGACTTGTAGTGGACTATCGCATTTTGAACAGTGTGACCAAGCCATCGGACTTCCCCATGCCCCGAATCGACGACCTCCTCGCAAAGGTACGGAAGGGCAGCGTGTTCACCAAGTTGGACCTGCGAGGGGCGTACAACCTCATTCGCATGCGGGAAGGAGATGAGGGGAAGACAGCCATGTTCACGCCCCTGGGCACCTACGAATATAGAGTTATGCCTTTTGAATTGCAAAATGCTTCCCACGTTTTTCAAGCTTTCATGCATCACGTGTTGGCGGGGCTCCTCTACAAGACGTGCGTCTGTTTCTTGGATGACATCCTGATCTTTTCGGAATCGCAGCAGGAGCATGACAGACACGTCAAGGAAGTGCTGAGCAGGCTACAGCAACATAGGCTTTACGCCAAGCTGGAGAAGTGCCAATTCGACGTGACCGAGGTGGATTTCCTGGGCTACAAGTTGTCTGACAAGGGGCTCGCCATGGACAGCGCCAAGGTTTGAGCAGTGTTGGATTGGAAAAGCCCACGCAACCGGAAGGAGGTCCAACGGTTTGTCGGCTTCGCGAACTTCTATCGCAAGTTTATCAAAGGCTTTGCCATGCAGACAGCGGCCATCACGGACACGCTCAGCTCCAAGAAAAGGAAGTTCATCTGGACAGAGCAGGCGGAGCAGTCCTTTCAGGCACTCAAGCGTCTCTTCGCGTCGGAAGAGCAGCTGCTTCATGTCAACCCCAGCAGGCCGATGAGGGTGGAGACAGACGCTTCGGACAGAGCCGTGGTAGCAGTCCTGCTGCAGAAAGACCCGCAGGGGGCTTGGAGGCCGGGAGCGTTTTACTCCAGGAAGCTCAGCAAGTCTGAACAGAACTACACCATCTGGGACAGGGAGTTGCTGGCCATTCATGCAGCATTCAAAGCGTGGAGGCACTTCCTGATCGGCGCCAAGCACACGGTGCAGGTCTGCACGGACCACAAGAATCTGGAGCACTGGCGCACGGCACAGTTCCTGAACCAGAGGCAGATACGTTGGGCTGAGTTCTTTGCGAACTTCGACTTCCGAATAGAGTATGTCCCGGGGGACACCAACATCATGGCGGATGCTCTCTCCCGTAAGCCACAGTATCTGGAGGAGGCAACGCCAGCGGCCGCCATGCACATCTTCGCACCGACAGTGTGGGCATGCGCTGCTGCAACAGTTGACCTGGAGGCGGTGCGACGAGCGTTGCAGGATGACTCCTTCGCGCAAGCAAAGATGGCAGAGGTGCGCAAGGGCACGGCAGCGACCGACGAGTTCCAGCTGCGAGATGGATTGCTCATCCGTAAAGGGGCCATCTACGTGCCGGGAGACGAACTTCGCGCCAAGGTACTGCAGCAGCTGCACGACGCGCCCACTGCCGGGCACTTTGGCAAGGAGAAGACGGTGGAATTAGTAGCCAGAGACTTCTGGTGGCCCGGAATGAGAGGGGAAGTCGCGGACTACGTGGCGAGGTGTGACACCTGCCAGAGGGCCAAACCAGTGCACAGACCCCCGGCCGGACTGCTGGAACCGCTGCAAACTCCGTTCGAACCATGGGAGAGAGTGGCCCTGGACTTTGTCACGGATCTGCCCAGCTCGAGGGGCAAGACGGCAGTGCTAGTGGTGGTGGACATGTTCACCAAAATGGCCCACTTCATTCCGTGCGCAAAGGTGGCCACAGCGGAACAGACCGCCAAACTGTTCATAGACCACGTGTTCAGGGTTCACGGTCTGCCACGGTCTATCCTGTCCGACCGGGGGCGACAGTTCATCTCGAACTTCTGGCAGAAGCTGATGGGTTTCCTGAACGTCAAGATCAACCTAGCGTCGGCAAGACACCCGCAGACCAACGGACAAGCGGAGCGAGTCAACGCCATCATGCAGCAGTACCTGCGATGCTACGCAAATCAGCAGCCGGCAACATGGGTGGACTACCTGCCGCTCGCTGAGTTCGCCTACAACAACACGAAGCACGTGTCCACGGGGGTGACACCGTTCTTTGCCAACAACGGGAGGCATCCCAGAACCTTCCCGGGATTAGAGAGACTGGGGGAGGGGGAGCCACAGGCAGCGGAAGCCTTAGCGTCAGAGTTGCAGGAGGTTCACGAACAGCTTCGGAGGCAGTTAGAACTAGCAAAGCACGCATACAAACTGCAGGCTGACAAGCACAGAAGGGTTGGGGAAGACATACAGGTGGGAGACTGGGTTTGGTTAGCAGCCCAGGCGGTGCCGGCCAGATCGTTAGCGAAGAAGAAGCTCGGACATAAGCAGCTAGGCCCTTACCAAGTCGAGGCACAGGTCAATCCAGTGGCCTTCCGGTTGACACTTCCGGAGGGATCCAGAATGCACCCAGTGTTCCATAGATCAGTGCTCACGCCCTACAAAGCACCTCACAGATTTCAGGAGCCGGGCACGGCACCAGACCCGCTCAGGGAGACGCCCCCAAGGAGGGGGTCGCCAAGGGGGGAACCCATCAACGAGGTCACAGAGATTTTAGACTCGAGATGGGGGGAAGAGGGTGTAGAATATTTTCTCGCCAGAGAAGGTACCCCGGCCAGCACCAACAGTTGGTTGCCGGACTATGCCTTGGACGAGCCTCTTCTCAAGGACGAGTTTCATGCCCTTTTCCCACACAGGCCCATGCCAGCCGAGTATTTCGACGACTGGCTTTTCACACCCACATTTTCAGCCAGCACATTCCAGGGGTTCACCTCAGACGAGGAACCGGCACTAGAAACACGTTCCCCGGAGGGATCACCCTCGGGGTCGGCCTCAGACCGTTCCTATTGGTGGGACGATCGACCAGAGGAGCAGTGGCGCAGGAAGTGGCTGGGGGGTCCTTGGCAGGCAACGTCCCCGGAGGAGACCGGGGGAGAGACGGACATCGACGTGTTGGGGGAGGACCTTGGGTTCGAGCACGGCGGCAAAGAGATGGAAGCAGAGGAAATTGAGGTCGGCGAGAGCACGGAGGACGAGCCGGACTTATCCGGCTGGATGCACGCCACGGGGGACGAACTGTATCCGGCACTCACCCCCACAACGACGGAGCACCCAGTACCCACACCTGAAGGAGGGGAGGGGGGAAGGGGGGGCTTCGAGGGGGGGATGGATGTCAGGGGTTCAGGAGCAGAGGCACAGGAAAGGGAGGAAATAGAGAGCGAGGGGGAGGAGTCTGAAGGTAATGTTAGCGATGACAGCGGTCCTAGGTCTCTGAGTCTTTCCAGCGAATCGGAAGATTCACAGAAAGGGGCTCCCATGGTCAGAGCAAGGGGGGTGCCGAGGGGGACACCCCAGGAAGAAGGGGCCAGAGGGGACTCAGAGAGAAGCAGTTGGAAATCAGGACCAGCGTCCACACCAGAGTGCAGTAGGGGGGAGGAGTCCCAGGCATCGGGATCAGGCGGCGCACTGCCAGTGGGAGGACATGAGTCAGGATTGGCCACGCCTCCATCGGGGAGCGAGGAAACGGTCGAGAGGAAGGTTGAAGGCTGGGCGCGCGCGCCAAGTTCAAATGTACAGGAGGGCGGTGCAGTTGGCAGCCCGGATAGGGAGCCAGGTCCCAAAGCCCGCCGAAAAGACGGGGAGGAGTCAGGGGGGTCAACGTCAGCGTCAGAAGAATCCAGGAAGGAAGGGACCCCGGGGGGTAGCAGGACCCAGAGGAGAAAGGAGAGACGGAAGAGGTGGAGTAAGGCTAGAATCTTAAACTGGTGTACAGGGGGCGGAGACTCAGATGGAGCTTCGCCGATCTAACCATGAGATGTAGAGTTGCACGCAGCAGCTTGAGAATGGAAACTGTAAATCAATAAAGACTTTTGTTTAATGATCGCTGGCTAGCGTGATCCTCTGTGAGCTAGGATCTGGAAGCAGCTCTGACAGCATATTTCGTGTTCTTTGGTGTTAATGCACATTGACCCAGAAACCTCAAAGTGTGTGTAATGAGACCAAAATAACACAACATTGTCTTTTCGCTTCCATATGCGTAGAAAGAAGACGAATAAGCTTTGATTGTGCTTTTTTTGGGTGTGCACCAGAATCACCCCCACCCAAAGCAAATGTGTTTGTAATGAGACCAAAATACCTCAACACTGTCTTTTCGCTTCCATATGCGTAGAAATAAGACAAATAAGCTTTGATTGTGCTTGTTTCAATACGCGTGGTGTTGTTTGGGTGTGCAACAGAATAACCCCCAACCAAAGCAAAAAGGTCTTTTGAATTTCAACTACATAAAAAGAAGATGATAAAGCTCTGATTGGGCTTATTTCAAATTGGTGTTGTCAAGGAAGTGCTGCCACGCCTTGAAAGCCGCGTGGATGGCCAACAACTCCCTGTCCCAGATGGTGTAGTTCTGTTCCGACTTGCTGAGCTTCCGGGAATAGAAAGCGCAGGGCCTCCAGTTCCCTTGCGGATCTTCCTGCAAGAGGACGGCCCCCACTGCTCTGTCAGATGCGTCAGTCTCAACCCGCATGGGCCTGCCGGGATTCACGTGTAGCAGCTGGTCTTCGGACGCGAAGAGACTCTTAAGTCTCCTGAAGGACTGCTCCGCCTGGTCCGTCCAGGTGAACTTTTTCTTCTTGGAACTGAGGGTGTCCGTGATAGCTGCCGTCTCTTTCGCGAAACCCCTGATGAACTTGCGGTAGAAGTTGGCGAAGCCGACGAACCTCTGGACCTCCTTCCGATTGCGCGGGCTATTCCAGTCCAACACCGCGCGGACTTTGGTGCTGTCCATGGCTAGTCCCTTGTCGGACAGCCGGTAGCCCAGGAAATCCACCTCCGTCACGTCGAACTGGCACTTCTCCAGTTTGACGTAGAGTCTGTGCTCCCGTAGCCTCTGCAGGACCTCCTTTACGTCTCTCTCGTGAGTCTCCTGCGATTCTGAGAAGATCAGAATGTCGTCGAGGAAGCATACGCACTTCTTGTAGAGGAGTCCTGCTAGCACGTGGTGCATGAATGCTTGGAAACAGTGGGAGCCATTTTGGAGACCAAACGGCATAACTCTGTATTCATAGGTGCCCAGCGGCGTGAACATGGCCGTCTTCCACTCGTCACCTTCCCTCATGCGTATTAGATTGTATGCTCCGCGTAGATCCAACTTGGTGAAGATCCTCCCCTTCCTCACCGTCGCGAGCAGGTCGTCAATCTTGGGCATGGGGAAGGCCTTGGGCTTTGTCATCGAGTTTATGGCCCTATAGTCCACAATGAGCCGTTTTTGGGGCGTGTCTTTCTTCTTCACGAAAAACACAGGACTGCCCCCCACTGCCTTGGATTCTCGGATGAATCCCCGCTTCAAATTGTGATCTATGAACTCCCTGAGTTCCTGCATCTCATCTTCAGACATGGAATACAGCTTCGCAGTCGGCAGCGTCGCCCCTGGTCAATTGCACAGTCGTAGGGCCGGTGGGGTGGTAATTGGTCAGCTTCCTTTTCGCAGAAGACCTCCAAAAACCCCTTGTACTTGTGGGGCACTGCCTGCACCATGCCTAGATGCAACTGTTGCCCTTCCTCCTGGCCCTCCTCCTCCTGGCCGGTCTGGATGCAATGTTGTGCGCAGTAGGACGAGCCAAAGGTGAGCTGCCGCTGGTACCACACTAATGATGGGCTGTGTCTATCCAGCCAACTCATGCCTAACACTATAGGCGTGTCTGACAGTTGGGTGACATTGAAACTGATGACCTCGCGATGATTCCCAATTTTCAGCAGCATAGGTGGCGTCTGTTGTACCACTTGCCCACCCAGCAACTTCCTGCCATCTACCGTGACGACGTTCAGAGGCAGCGTGGCTGGTAGTAGCGCTATGCAATGCTGCTTGATGAACTGCATCCCCACGAAGTCTGCGTTGCTCCCTGAGTCAATCGTAATGGGGACTTCCAGGGTGAGTCCATTAGGTAGCTGGAGAGTAGCAGTGAGCTGCACCACTGGCTTGGGTGGTATGGGGTCTGTAGGCTGCAAAAGCGCTGGGGACTGCTTCACTGACTTGCCTGGCGGAGCCCCAGCATCTCTGCTTCCAGCCAGGCATTCTCGTTTCCCTGAAACTGTTCTCCTTGGAACGCTTCCCCTGTTACTGTTGCTAAGGCTGCAGTGTGCTTCTGGAGCCTCTGGGGACACTCTTTAGCCATGTGCTGTGCACTGTCACAGATGTAACACTTCCTGGTCCCTCTAGGAGGCTTCGCCTTGACTGCTCCGGACGCTGAGGCTCCAGCAGCTGGCTGAGCCTTTGCACCACCCAGATCCATTGGTTCCTCCCCTCCCTTCAGCATAGGCGAGGGATTTGTACGTCCCATGTCCCTGGGAAGAAGAAAAGGAGGCGCTCTAGCTGGTGGGCGGACGTGACGCCCCTCCTCACTGTGCCAAGGGCGTTCTTCGTGGCGCACCCCTATCGTGAGTGCCCTCTGCACGACGTCTGCTAGGGTTTGAGGTCTGTCTCCCCAAGTCAGCTCATCTTTTACTGAGCCATGAAGCCCCTCCCAGAACAAGTCTCTCACTGCCAGGGAGTCCTTTTCCCAGCCCAGCACATTCAGCAAAGCAAAAAAGCGAGAATGGTACTGACGCACTGTAGCCTTGCCCTGCCGCAATCCATGCATCTCCTGGCGCGCCACATCAACGTCAACGGTAGATTGGAAGCAAGCGTCCATGGCTTTGATAAATTCGTCAGAGTCCCTGCGGGCAAGACCATCTTCGCGCCACAAATTGCGTAACCAGGTTCTAGCTTCCCCATGCAAATGGGACACAATAAAGCCTACTTTCTCCTCCTCATCTTTGAAGTCTTTTCGAAGCAAATGCAGCGCGTATACGACGTCTGCTCTGAAATTGGGATAATGCTTCAGGTTCCCATCGAAGTGGGCTACTAAATTGCCCCCCCTCCGTCCGAGTCCGATTCCCTCTGATCTGGACCCCGGGAACCCCTGTTTGCACGCCTGATCCCACGTGGCTTGCAGATCCTGGCATCGCGCTTCTGCTTCGGCAACTGTCTTCTGAGAGACCCCGTACTGCAACGGAGAGTTCAGCGACTGCGTTTTGCAGGGTCGTTATCTGCTCCTCAGTAGTCATGTCTGCCAAACTTCGTGAGCTTTGCAAAAAAAAAATTTTTTGCAGTTTTAGAGAAGGGACTTACTGTCAGGGCTGCCTCAATTCTCAGCTCACAAAAGACCAACGCCTTTCTTTTCTTATATACAAAAGTGTTTATTGCAGTTCATTGTTTGCTTCACATCCGAGGCGCGCAGCCTTACGTCTGCTAGGCTTAGACCGCTGATGTCCCTTCTGAATCCGTCCCTCCCCTGCACCAGTTTAAGAGGCTTGCGCTGCTCCACCTCTTTCTCTCTTTCCTTTTCCGCAGGGTCTTTCTGCCCGCTGGGGTTTCGCCCCTCCTGGATTCCTCCGACGCGGAATCAGACTGCTCTTGCCCCCTCCTGCGGGCTTTGGGACGTGGCCCTCCTCCGGGCTCCCTGTACTTCCGCGGCCTCTACATTTGAACTTGGCGCGCGCGCGCAACCTCTAACTTTCCTTTTGACAGCTACGCTACTCCCTTCACTACTCCCCTCCCCTTCCGGGAGGGTGGCTTGCTCCGACCTCCCTCCTTTCTCTACTGCCGGAGCCGCCTCCACCCCCTTCGCTGCACTCTGGCGGGGAGGCTGGTCCTGACGCCCAGCTGCCACTTTGGGATCCCCCGCTGGCCCCCTGCTCCTGACACGTCCCCCCTGGGGCTCCCCTGGCCTTGACCACTGGCGCCCCCTTCTGGGAATCCTCTGATTCGCTGGAAAGACTCATGGAATCTCTAGAGTCATTGTCATCCTCTTCCTCGCTGTCCTGGGATTCATCCCCATCGCTCTCCATCTCCTGCCTACCCTGTGCCTCTGTCCCTGAACCCCTGACAGAAGCGAAAAGACAATGTTGTGTTATTTTGGTCTCATTACACACACACTGCGATTTCTGGGTCAATGTGCATTAACAACAAAGAACACGACTTGAAATAAGCGAAATCAAAGATTCTTCGTTCTATGTAGCTGGAACCCAAAAGAACCTATTGAGGTTTGTTTAGGCTTATTACAATTCGCTTTGCTATTTGTGAATGAATGAACACCGAAAGAACAATCCAGGCTTATTCGTCTTTCTATTGAGATGGAACCACTTTTTGAATTTCTGGGTTAATGTGCATTAACACCAAAGAACACGATTTAAAATGAGCGAAATCAAATATTCGTCGTTCTATGTAGCTGGAACCCAAAAGAGCCTATTGTGGTTTGTTTAGGCTTATTACAATTCGCTTTGCTATTTGTGAGTGAATGAACACCGAAAGAACAACCCAAGCTTATTTGTCCTCTCTATTGAGATGGAACCAAAATACCTATGCTTGTTTTGGGCTGATAACAAACATGTCACTGCGATTTTTGGGTGAATGTGCATTCTAACCCTAAAAACACCAATTTGAAATAAGCCCAATCAGAGCTTTATCATATTCTTTTTAGGTAGTTGGAAGCCAAAAGACATTTTTGCTTTGGTTCGGGGTTATTCTGGTGCACACCCAAAAAACACCACGCGTATTGAAACAAGCACAATCAAAGCTTATTTGTCTTCTTTCTACGCATATGGAAGCGAAAAGACAGTGTTGTGTTATTTTGGTCTCATTACACACACATTGAGATTTCTGGGTCAATGTGCATTAACACCAAAGAACACGACTTGAAATAAGCAAAATCAAAGATTCTTCGTTCTATGTAGCTAGAACCCAAAAGAAACTATTGAGGTTTGTTTAGGCTTATTACAATTCGCTTTGCTATTTCTGAGTGAATGAACACCGAAAGAACAATCCAAGCTTATTTGTCCTCTCTATTGAGATGGAACCAAAATACCTATTGTCAGAGCTGCTTCCAGATCCTAGCTCACAGAGGATCACGCTAGCCAGCGATCATTAAATAAAAGTCTTTATTGAGTTACAGTTTCCATTCTCAAGCTGCTGCGTGCAACTCTACGTCTCATGGTTAGATCAGCGAAGCTCCATCTGAGTCTCCGCCCCTTGTACACCAACTTAATATCCTAGCCTTGCTCCACCTTTTCCGCCTGACTGTTCTTCTCTGGGTCCCTCTGCCCCCCGGGGTCTCTTCCTTCCGGGATTCCTCTGATGCTGACGCTGACCCCCCTGACTCTTCTCCCTCCTTTCGGCGTGCTTTAGGACCTGGCTCCCTTTCCGGGCTGCCTACTGCGCCACCTTCCTGTGCATTTGAACTTGGCGCGCGCGCCCAACCTTCCACCTTCCGTCTGACCGTTTCTTCGCTCCCCGATGGAGGTGTGGCCACTCCTGACTCGTGCCCTCCCCCCTGTTGTGAGCTGCCAGCGCTTGATCCCTGGCGCCCTTCCTCTTCCCTGCTCTCTGGCGGTGACGCTGGTCCTGATTTCCAACTGCTCCCCTCTGAGTCCCCTCTGGCTCTATCTTCCTGGGGTGTCCCCCTAGGCTCCCCCCTTGCCCTGGCCACTGGTGCTCCTTTCTGTGAATCTTCTGATTCACTGGAAAGACTCGGAGATCTCGGGTCGTCGTCATCACTCATCTTTTCTTCTGCCTCCTCTCCCTCGCTCTCTGTTTCCTCCCTTGCCCTTGCCTCTGCTCCTGAACACCAATTTGAAATAAGCCCAATCGGAGCGTTATTGTCAGGGGTTCAGGAGCAGAGGCACAGGAAAGGGAGGAAATAGAGAGCGAGGGGGAGGAGTCCGAAGGAAATGTTAGCGATGACAGCGGTCCGAGGTCTCTGAGTCTTTCCAGCGAATCGGAAGATTCACAGAAAGGGGCTCCCATGGTCAGAGCAAGGGGGGTGCCTAGGGGGACACCCCAGGAAGAAGGGGCCAGAGGGGACTCAGAGAGCAGCAGTTGGAAATCAGGACCAGCGTCCACACCAGAGTGCAGTAGGGGGGAGGAGTCCCAGGCATCGGGATCAGGCGGCGCACTGCCAGTGGGAGGACATGAGTCAGGATTGGCCACGCCTCCATCGGGGAGCGAGGAAACGGTCGAGAGGAAGGTTGAAGGCTGGGCGCGCGCACCAAGTTCAAATGTACAGGAGGGCGGCGCAGTTGGCAGCCCGGATAGGGAGCCAGGTCCCAAAGCCCGCCGAAAAGAGGGGGAGGAGTCGGGGGGTCAACGTCAGCGTCAGAAGAATCCAGGAAGGAAGGGACCCCGGGGGGTAGCAGGACCCAGAGGAGAAAGGAGAGACGGAAGAGGTGGAGTAAGGCTAGAATCTTAAACTGGTGTACAGGGGGCGGAGACTCAGATGGAGCTTCGCCGATCTAACCCCTAGACGTAGAGCTGGGGCGCTGCGGCTTGAAAATGGAGACTTTACTTCAATAAAGACTTTTGTACATTACTGCCGGCTAGCGTTGGTCCTCTGTGAGCTGGGACCTGGAGCCAGCTCTGACAGTTATCATCTGTCAGGGGTTCAGGAACAGAGGCACAGGGTAGGCAGGAGATGGAGAGCGATGGGGATGAGTCCCAGGACAGCGAGGAAGAGGATGACAATGACTCAAGAGATTCCATGAGTCTTTCCAGCGAATCAGAGGATTCCCAGAAGGGGGCGCCGGTGGTCAAGGCCAGGGGAGCCCAAGGGGGGACGTGTCAGGAGCAGGGGGCCAGCGGGGGATCCCAAAGTGGCAGCTGGGCATCAGGACCAGCCTCCCCGCCAGAGTGCAGCGAAGGGGGTGGAGGTTTCAGTGTATCAGGGGAAGCTGCTCCGGCAGCAGAGAAGGGAGGGAGGTCTGAGCAAGCCACCCTCCCGGAAGGGGAGGGGAGTAGTGAAGGGAGTAGTGTAGCTGTTAAAATGAAGGTTAGAGGTTGGGCGCGCGCGCCAAGTTGAAATGTAGAGGCGCGCGGAAGTACAGGGAGCCCGGAGGAGGGGCCAGGTCCCAAAACCCGCAGGAGGGGGCAAGAGCAGTCTGGGGATTCCGCGTCAGAGGAATCCAGGAGGGGCGAAACCCCAGCGGGCAGGAAGACCCTGTGGAAAAGGAAAGAGAGAAAGAGGTGGAGCAGCGCAAGCCTCTTAAACTGGTGCAGGGGAGGGACTGACTCAGAGGGGACTTCAGCGGTCTAAGCCTAGCAGACGTAGGGCTGCGCGCCTCGGATGTGAAGCAAACAATGAACTGCAATAAACACTTTTGTATATAAGAAGAGATAGGCGTTGGTCTTTTGTGAGCTGAGACTTGAGGCAGCCCTGACAGTAAGTCCCCTCTCACAGAAACCGCAAAATTTTTTTTTTTGCAAAGCTCACGAAGTTTGGCACACATGACTACTGAGGAGCAGATAACGACCCTGCAAAACGCAGTTGCTGAACTCTCCGTTGCAGTACGGGTCTCTCAGAAGACAGTTGCCGAAGCAGAAGCGCGATGCCAGGATCTGCAAGCCAGGTGGGATCAGGCGTGCAAAGAGGGGTTCCCGGGGTCCAGATCAGAGGGAATCGGACTCGGACGGAGGGGGGGCAATTTAGTAGCCCACTTCGATGGAAACCTGAAGCATTATCCCAGTTTCAGAGCAGACGTCATATACGCGCTGCATTTGCTTCGGAAAGACTTCAAAGATGAGGAGGAGAAGGTAGGCTTTATTGTGTCCCATTTGCATGGGGAAGCTAGAGCCTGGTTACGCAATTTGTGGCGCGAAGATGGTCCTGCCCGCAGGAACTCTGATGAATTTATAAAAGCCATGGACGCTTGCTTCCAATCTACAGTTGATGTTGATGTGGCGCGCCGGGAGATGCATGGATTGAGGCAGGGCAAGGCTACAGTGCGTCAGTACCATTCTCGCTTTTTTGCTTTGCTGAATGTGCTGGGCTGGGAAAAGGACTCATTGGCAGTGAGAGACTTGTTCTGGGAGGGGCTTCATGGCTCCGTAAAAGATGAGTTGGCCAGGGGGGACAGACCTCAAACCCTAGCAGACGTCGTGCAGAGGGCACTCACGATAGGAGTGCGCCACGAAGAACGCTCTTGGCACAGTGAGGAGGGGCGCCAAGTCCGCTCACCAGCTGGAGCGCCTCCTTTTCTTCTTCCCAGGGACATGGGACGTACAAATCCCTCGCCTATGCTGAAGGGAGGGGAGGAACCAATGGATCTGGGTGGTGCAAAGGCTCAGCCAGCTGCTGGAGCCTCAGCGTCCGGAGCAGTCAAGGCGAAGCCTCCTAGAGGGACCAGGAAGTGTTACATCTGTGACAGTGCACAGCACATGGCTAAAGAGTGTCCCCAGAGGCTCCAGAAGCACACTGCAGCCTTAGCAACAGTAACAGGGGAAGCGTTCCAAGGAGAACAGTTTCAGGGAAACGGGAATGCCTGGCTGGAAGCAGAGATGCTGGGGCTCCGCCAGGCAAGTCAGTGAAGCAGTCCCCAGCGCTTTTGCAGCCTACAGACCCCATACCACCCAAGCCAGTGGTGCAGCTCACTCTCCAGCTACCTAATGGACTCACCCTGGAAGTCCCCATTACGATTGACTCAGGGAGCAACGCAGACTTCGTGGGGATGCAGTTCATCAAGCAGCATCGCATAGCGCTACTACCAGCCACGCTGCCTCTGAACGTCGTCACGGTAGATGGCAGAAAGTTGCTGGGTGGGCAAGTGGTACAACAGACGCCACCCATGCTGCTGAAAATTGGGAATCATCGCGAGGTCATCAGTTTCAATGTCACCCAACTGTCAGACACGCCTATAGTGTTAGGCATGAGTTGGCTGGATAGACACAGCCCATCATTAGCGTGGTACCAGCGGCAGCTCACCTTTGGCTCGTCCTACTGCGCACAACATTGCATCCAGACCGGCCAGGAGGAGGAGGGCCAGGAGGAGGGGCAACAGTTGCATCTAGGCATGGTGCAGGCAGTGCCCCACAAGTACAAGGGGTTTTTGGAGGTCTTCTGCGAAAAGGAAGCTGACCAATTACCACCCCACCGGCCCTACGACTGTGCAATTGACCTCTTACCAGGGGCGACGCTGCCGACTGCGAAGCTGTATTCCATGTCTGAAGATGAGATGCAGGAACTCCGGGAGTTGATAGATCACAATTTGAAGCGGGGATTCATCCGAGAATCCAAGGCCGTGGGGGGCAGTCCTGTGTTTTTCGTGAAGAAGAAGGACACGCCCCAAAAAAGGCTCATTGTGGACTATAGGGCCATCAACTCGATGACAAAGCCCAAGGCCTTCCCCATGCCCAAGATTGACGACCTGCTCGCGACGGTGAGGAAGGGGAGGATCTTCACCAAGTTGGATCTACGCGGAGCATACAATCTAATACGCATGAGGGAAGGTGACGAGTGGAAGACGGCCATGTTCACGCCGCTGGGCACCTATGAATACAGAGTTATGCCGTTTGGTCTCCAAAATGGCTCCCACTGTTTCCAAGCATTCATGCACCACGTGCTAGCAGGACTCCTCTACAAGAAGTGCGTATGCTTTCTCGACGACATTCTGATCTTCTCAGAATCGCAGGAGACTCACGAGAGAGACGTAAAGGAGGTCCTGCAGAGGCTACGGGAGCACAGACTCTACGCCAAACTGGAGAAGTGCCAGTTCGACGTGACGGAGGTGGATTTCCTGGGCTACCGGCTGTCCGACAAGGGACTAGCCATGGACAGCGCCAAAGTCCGCGCGGTGTTGGACTGGATTGGCCCGCGCAATCGGAAGGAGGTCCAGAGGTTCGTCGGCTTCGCCAACTTTTACCGCAAGTTCATCAGGGGTTTCGCGAAAGAGACGGCAGCTATCACGGACACCCTCAGTTCCAAGAAGAAAAAGTTCACCTGGACGGACCAGGCGGAGCAGTCCTTCAGGAGACTTAAGAGTCTCTTCGCGTCCGAAGACCAGCTGCTACACGTGAATCCCAGCAGGCCCATGCGGGTTGAGACTGACGCATCTGACAGAGCAGTGGGGGCCGTCCTCTTGCAGGAAGATCCGCAAGGGAACTGGAGGCCCTGCGCTTTCTATTCCCGGAAGCTCAGCAAGTCGGAACAGAACTACACCATCTGGGACAGGGAGTTGTTGGCCATCCACGCGGCTTTCAAGGCGTGGCGGCACTTCCTCATCGGAGCCAAGCACACCGTGCAGGTCCGCACGGACCACAAGAACCTAGAGTATTGGCGCACGGCAAAGCTCCAGAGCCAGAGGCACATGAGATGGGCGGAGTTCTTTGCGGATTTCGATTTCCGGATAGAGTATATCCCGGGAGACAACAACGTCATAGCGGATGCGCTCTCCAGGAAACCGCAGTATCTCGAGGAAGCGGCACCAGTGGCAGCCAGGCACATTTTCGCACCGCAAGCGTGGGCGTGCGCTTCCGCCGCCGTGGACCTGGACGCGGTACGACGCGCGCTACAGACGGATCCGTTCGCACAATCCAAGATGGAGGAGGTGCGAAGAGGGACAGCAAAGGACGGCGAATTCCAGATACGCGACAGCCTGCTGACCCGCAAAGGTGCTCTCTACGTGCCGGGAGACGATCTCCGCGCGAAGGTTTTACAGCAGTTACACGACGCACCCAGCGCGGGTCACTTCGGCAAAGAAAAGACGGCGGACTTAGTAGCCAGAGACTTTTGGTGGCCCCAGATGCGGGGAGAGGTCGCGGATTACGTCGCCAGGTGTGACACTTGTCAGAGGTCCAAGCCAGTGCACAAGAAGCCAGCGGGATTGCTGGAACCGCTGGAGACGCCACTACAGCCGTGGGATAGGGTGGCGCTGGACTTTGTTACTGATCTGCCCAGTTCGCGGGGCAAGACGGCGGTGCTTGTGGTTGTAGACCTGTTCACCAAGATGGCGCACTTCATTCCTTGCGCGAAGGTGGCAACAGCGGAACAGACCGCCAAGCTGTTCATAGACCACGTGTTCCGGGTGCACGGCTTACCGCGGTCCATCCTGTCCGACCGGGGTCGCCAATTCATTTCCAGTTTCTGGCAGAAGCTCCTGGGCATCCTGAATGTCAAGATCAACTTAGCGTCGGCGAGACACCCGCAAACCAACGGCCAAGCGGAGAGGGTCAACGCCATCATGCAGCAGTACCTGCGATGTTGCGCCAATCAAAAGCCTGCAACTTGGGTGGACTACTTACCGATGGCTGAGTTTGCCTACAACAACACGAAGCACGCGTCAACGGGGGTGACACCGTTCTTCGCCAACAATGGGCGACATCCCAGAACCTTCCCGGGGTTGGAGACAACGACGCAGGGGGAGTTGCAGGGAGCTGAGCATTTAGCAGCAGAATTGCAGGAGGTCCACGAGGAGCTACGACGGCACTTGGAACTAGCTAAACACGCCTACAAAGTGCAGGCAGACAGGCACAGGAGGGCAGGAGAAGACATCCAGGTGGGGGACTGGGTATGGTTAGCAGCCCAGGCGGTGCCGGCCAAGTCGTTAGCTAAGAAGAAGCTAGGACACAAACAGCTAGGGCCATACCAAGTTGAGGGCAGGATCAATCCCGTAGCTTTTCGGTTGACCCTCCCAGAAGATTCCCGAATGCACCCGGTCTTTCATAGGTCGGTGCTTACACCCTACAAGGCCCCACACAGATTTCAGGAGCCAGGGACGGCACCAGACCCACGTAGAGAGTCACCAGGGGGGGGGAAGTCACCGAGGACCCCGACACTCAACGAGGTCACGGAAATTCTGGACTCGAGATGGGGGGAGGAGGGAGTGGAATACCTCCTCGCCAGGGAAGGTACCCCGGCCAGCGCCAACAGTTGGGTGCCAGATTATGCTCTGGAGGAACCTCTTCTTAAAGACGAGTTCCATGCACTCTTCCCACACAGGCCCATGCCAGAGGAGTATTTTGACGACTGGCTTTTTACGCCCACACTTTCAGGCAGCACCTTCCGGGGGTTCTCCTCCGCAGAGGAGACCACGCCGGAATCGAGCCCTCCAAGGGGATCGTGCTCAGGGGTGGACACGGACCGCTCTTATTGGTGGGACGATCAACCAGAAGTGGGGTGGCGAAGGGGGCCTTGGCAAGCAGCATTGCCTGAAGTAACAGGGGGAGGGAAGGGTTTGGATGTGTTGGGGGAGGACCCCGGTTTCGAGCACGCATACACTGAACTGGAAGCAGAGGAGATTGACGTCGACAAACTGTATCCAGCATCTACCCCCGCTACAACGGAGCTCCCGGAACCTGCGCCCGAGCAGCGGGAGGGGGGAAGGGGGAACTTCGAGGGGGGGATGGATGTCAGGGGTTCAGGGACAGAGGCACAGGGTAGGCAGGAGATGGAGAGCGATGGGGATGAATCCCAGGACAGCGAGGAAGAGGATGACAATGACTCTAGAGATTCCATGAGTCTTTCCAGCGAATGAGAGGATTCCCAGAAGGGGGCGCCGGTGGTCAAGGCCAGGGGAGCCCAAGGGGGGACGTGTCAGGAGCAGGGGGCCAGCGGGGGATCCCAAAGTGTCAGCTGGGCGTCAGGACCAGCCTCCCCGCCAGAGTGCAGCAAAGGGGGTGGAGGTTCCAGTGTATCAGGGGAGGCGGCTCCGGCAGCAGAGAAGGGAGGGAGGTCGGAGCAAGCCACCCTCCCGGAAGGGGAGGGGAGTAGTGAAGGGAGTAGCGTAGCTGTCAAAAGGAAAGTTAGAGGTTGGGCGCGCACGCCAAGTTCAAATGTAGAGGCGCGCGGAAGTACAGGGAGCCCGGAGGAGGGGCCAGGTCCCAAAGCCCGCAGGAGGGGGCAAGAGCAGTCTGATTCCACGTCGGAGGAATCCAGGAGGGGCGAAACCCCAGCGGGCAGAAAGACCCTGCGGAAAAGGAAAGAGAGAAAGAGGTGGAGCAGCGCAAGCCTCTTAAACTGGTGCAGGGGAGGGACGGATTCAGAAGGGACTTCAGCGGTCTAAGCCTAGCAGACGTAGGGCTGCGCGCCTCGGATCTGAAGCAAACAATGAACTGCAATAAACACTTTTGTATATAAGAAAAGAAAGGCGTTGGTCTTTTGTGAGCTGAGACTTGAGGCAGCCCTGACAGCTTCCATATCCGTAGGAAGCTTTGATTGTGCTTATTTCAATTCGCATGGGGTTTTTTGGGTGTGCACCAGAATCACCCCCAACCAAAGCAAAAAGGTGTTTTGGCTTCCAACTACATAAAAAGAAGATGATAAACCTCTGATTGGGCTTATTTCAAATTGGTTTTTTTGGGGTTAGAATGCACATTCACCCAAAAATCGCAGAGTGATATGTTTGTTATCAGCCCAAACCAAGCATAGGTGTTTTGGTTCCATCTCTATAGATAGAGGACGAATAAGTTTGGATTGTTATTTCGGTGTTCACTCACTCACAAATAGCAAAGCGGAGTGTAATAAGCCTAAAGAAAGCCAAACCTGTTCTTTTGGGTTCCAGCTACATAGAACGACGAATCTTTGATTTCGCTTATTTCAAGTGTTGTTTGGTGTTAATGCACATTGACCCAGAAATCTCAATGTGTGTGTAATGAGACCAAAATAACACAACGGTGTCTTTTCGCTTCCATATGCGTAGAAATAAGACAAATAAGCTTTGATTGTGCTTGTTTCAATACGCGTGGTGTTTTTTGGGTGTGCACCAGAATCACCCCAACCAAAGCAAAAAGGTCTTTTGCGTTCCATCTACATAAAAAGAAGATGATAAAGCTCTGATTGGGCTCATTTCAAATTGGTGTTTTTAGGGTTAGAATGCACATTCACCCAAAAATCGAAGTGACATGTTTGTTATCAGCCCAAACCAAGCAGAGGTGTTTTGGTTCCATCTCAATAGAAAGAGGACAAATAAGCTTGGATTGTTCTTTCGGTGTTCATTCACTCACAACTAGCAAAGCGAATTGTAATAAGCCTAAACAAACCTCAATAGGTTCTTTTGGGTTCCAGCTACAAAGAACGAAGAATCTTTGATTTTGCATATTTCAAGTGTTCTTTGGTGTGAATGCACATTGACCCAGAAATCGCAAAGTGTGTGTAATGAGACCAAAATAACACAACACTGTCTTTTCGCTTCCATATGCGTAGAAATAAGACAAATAAGCTTTGATTGTGCTTGTTTCAATACGCGTGGTGTTTTTTGGGTGTGCACCAGAATCACCCCCAACCAAAGCAAAAATGTCTTTTGGCTTCCAACTACATAAAAAGAAGATGATAAAGCTCTGATTGGGCTTATTTCAAATTGTTGTTTTTAGGGTTAGATTGCACATTCACCCAAAAATCGCAGAGTGACATGTTTGTTATCAGCCCAAACCAAGCATAGGTATTTTGGTTCCATCTCAATAGAAAGAGGACAAATAAGCTTGGATTGTTCCTTCGGTGTTCATTCACTCACAAATAGCAAAGCGGAGTGTAATAAGCCTAAACAAAGCCAAACCTGTTCTTTTGGGTTCCAGCTACATAGAACGACGAATATTTGATTTCGCTTATTTTAAGTCGTGTTCTTTGGTGTTCATGCACATTGACCCAGAAATCGCAAAGTATGTGTAATGAGACCAAAATAACACAACATTGTCTTTTCACTTCCATATGCATAGAAAGAAGACGAATAAGCTTTGATTGTGCTTATTTCAATTCGCATTGGGTTTTTTGGGTGTGCATCAGAATCACCCCCAACCAAAGCAAAAAGGTGTTTTGGCTTCCAACTACATAAAAAGAAGATGATAACGCTCTTATTGGGCTTATTTCAAATTGGTGTTTTTGGGGTTAGAATGCACATTAATCCAAAAATTGCAGAGTGACATGTTTGTTATCAGCCCAAACCAAGCACAGGTGTTTTGGTTCCATCTCAATAGAAAGAGGACAAATAAGTTTGGATTGTTCTTTCGGTGTTCACTCAGTCACAAATAGCAAAGCGGAGTGTAATAAGCCTAAACAAAGCCAAACCTGTTCTTTTGGGTTCCAGCTCCATAGAACGACGAATCTTTGATTTCGCTTATTTCAAGTGTTGTTTGGTGTTAATGCACATTGACCCAGAAATCTCAATGTGTGTGTAATGAGACCAAAATAACACAACAGTGTCTTTTCGCTTCCATGTGCGTAGAAATAAGACAAATAAGCTTTGATTGTGCTTGTTGCAATACGCGTGGTGTTTTTTGGGTGTGCACCAGAATAACCCCAACCAAAGCAAAAAGGTGTTTTCGCTTCCAACTACATAAAAAGAAGATGATAAAGCTCTGATTGGGCTTATTTCAAATCGGTGTTTTTAGGGTTAGAATGCACATTCACCCAAAAATTGCAGTGACATGTTTGTTATCAGCCCAAACCAAGCAGAGGTGTTTTGGTTCCATCTCAATACAAAGAGGACAAAAAAGCTTGGATTGTTCTTTCGGTGTTCATTCACTCACAAATAGCAAAGCGAATTGTAATAAGCCTAAACAAACCTCAATAGGTTCTTTTGGGTTCCAGCTACATAGAACGAAGAATCTTTGATTTTGCTCATTTCAAGTCGTGTTCTTTGGTGTTAATGCACATTAACCCAGAAATTCGAAAAGTGGTT